>NW_016877748.1:0-638 GCF_001698545.2 Rhinopithecus bieti
AGCCTTCTTGGCACTGTGTGAGCCCCAGGTGTGATTTCCTCTTATTTTATAAGTCCTCCCCCTCCACCCCCCTGCTTGGTCTTAGGTAGTTTTCTAGCTCTCATGCAAGCTTCATTATTTTGCTAAATACTGGGGAGGGGTGTCCAGGGGTTTCTTGCTGTTGCTTCTGTATCTCTCTCTCCTCCTCAGTGTTCAGTTCTGTAATGTCTGTCTGCTTTGGTTTTCCCAAGCTTCATCACTGTAACCAAGAGAATCTGGTAGACCCCACCTCAGTTTTTTCTTCTGTGTCATGTCTTGGAATATCTGTCAAAAGGGATACTTGCCATATTTTATAAAGGTATTTATGTCTAATGAATCTGTAAACTTGTTTATAAAAAATAATGTCATTTTAATCAGTTGACTCTAAGTGACCTGTCCTCATTGAAGAGTAATTTTGACTGTGTGGTGTTTTTAGAAAGTAATTTTCAACTTACAAATTTTTACTGGAGAGCTTCCAGTATTTTCCATAACAGTTGTTGAAGTTACTAGCAACAGAACCTTACTAACTAGATGTTCTTTTCTCAATATTTTTCAAGTATGTGTCATTTGGAAGAGATTGGAGTAATAAATGCCTGGCAACTAGAAAGGAAAAAAAATAT
>NW_016877749.1:0-638 GCF_001698545.2 Rhinopithecus bieti
AATCCCCAAATAGACCAATGACAGGCTCTGAAATTGAGGCAATAACTAATAGCCTACCAACCAAAAAAAGTCCAGGACCAGACAAATTGACAGCCGAATTCTGTCAGAGGTACAAGGAGGAGCATTCTTATACACTAATAACAGACAAACAGAGAGCGAAATCATGAGTGAACTCCCATTCACAATTGCTTCAAAGAGAATAAAATACCTAGGAATCCAACTTACAAGGGATGTGAAGGACCTCTTCAAGGAGAACTACAAACTACTGCTCAACAAAATAAAAGAGGAAACAAACAAATGGAAGAACATTCCATGCTCATGGATACGAAGAATCAATATCGTGAAAATGGCCATACTGCCCAAGGTAATTTATAGATTCAATGCCATCCCCATCAAGCTACCAATGACTTTCTTCACAGAATTGGAAAAAACTACTTTAAAGTTCATATGGAACCAAAAAAGAGCCTGCATTGCCAAGACAATCCTAAGTCAAAAGAACAAAGGTGGAAGCATCACATTACCTGACTTCAAACTATACTACAAGGCTTACAGTAACCAAAACAGCTTGGTACTGGTACCAAAACAGATATATAGAACAATGGAACAGAGCAGAGCCCTCGGAAATAATACCACACATC
>NW_016877750.1:0-359 GCF_001698545.2 Rhinopithecus bieti
TTTTTTTTAAATTTATTTTTTAAATCTTTTTATTATTATTATTATACTTTAAGTTCTAGGGTACATGTGCATAATGTGCAGGTTTGTTACGTATGTATACTTGTGCCATGTTGGTGTGCTGCACCCATCAACTCGTCATTTACATCAGGTATAACTCCCAATGCAATACCTCCCCCCTCCCCCTCCTCCCTCCCCATGATAGGCCCCAGTGTGTGATGTTCCCCTTCTCGAGTCCAAGTGATCTCATTGTTCAGTTCCCACTTATGAGTGAGAACATGTGGTGTTTGGTTTTCTATGGTATGTCTTGGCATGAATTTGAGTTTATCCTCTTGGGGTTCACTGAAAATGTAGGTTTATGT
>NW_016877751.1:0-1077 GCF_001698545.2 Rhinopithecus bieti
AAACATTTCATTGTAAACATTTCTCCAGTGACAAATTATGTTAAACATCTTTTCACGTGTATATTTCCCATCCATAAAAATTATTTGGCAAAGTTTCTGTTGAGTTTTTTTAACTCACTTTTCAAATAGGATTTTGTTCCAATTCTCAATTTTAATTTTGTCTATATGATTTAGAGACTTCTAATTTTAAGGGAAAATATTTTCTTCCAGTTGGTGACTTGTTTTATTCACTTAAAGGTGTTTATTTTGTACAACAAAAGTATGAATTTTGATAAACTCTAATTTTTTTATTGATTGTGCTTTTTTATTTTTATTTTTAAATATACTTTAAGTTCTAGCGTACATGTGCACAACATGCAGGTTTGTTACATATGTATACATGTGCCATGTTGGTGTGGTGTGTTGCACCCATTAATTCGTCATCTACATTAGGTATTTTTCTTAATGCTATCCCTCCCCGATTCCCCCACCCCATGACAGGATCCAGTGTGTGATGTTTCCCGTCCTGTGTCCAAGTGTTCTCATTGTTCAATTCCCACCTATGAGTGAGAACATGCGGTGTTTGGTTTTCTGTCCTTGCGATAGTTTGCTCAGAATGATGGTTTCCAGCTTCATCCATGTCCCTACAAAGGACATGAACTCATGCTTTTTTATGGCTGCACAGTATTCCATGGTGTATATGTGCCACATTTTCTTTTCTTTTTTGTTTTACTTTTATAGTCTGTGTTAATTAATTTATTTTTTTATTATACTTTATGTTCTAGGGTACATGTGCACAACGTGCAGGTTTGTTACATATGTATATATGTGCCATGTTGGTGTGCTGCACCCATTAACTCGTCATTTACATTAGGTATATCTCCTAATGCTATCCTTCCCCCCTCCCCCGACTCCACAACAGGCCCTGGTGTGTGATGTTCCCCTTCCTGTGTCCAAGTGATCTTATTATTCAATTCCCACCTGTGAGTGAGAACATGTCTGGTTTTCTGTTCTTGTGATAGTTTGCTGAGAATGATGGTTTCCAGCTACATCCATGTCCCTACAAAGGACGTGAACTCATTTTTTTATGGCTGCATA
>NW_016877752.1:0-1958 GCF_001698545.2 Rhinopithecus bieti
ATCTTTCCTGCTTTGTCTTGTGGGCCTGTAGTGCTATGAATTTCCCTCTACACACTACTTTAAATGTGTCTCAGAGATTCTGGTGTGTTGTGTCTTTGTTCTCATTGGTTTCAGGGAGCATCTTTATTTCTGCCTTCATTTCTTTTTGTACCCAGTAGTCATTTAGGAAAAGGTTTTCAGTTTCCATGTAGTTGAGCAGTTTTGAGTGAGTTTCTTAATCCCAAGCCCTGATTTGATTGCACTGTAGTCTGAGAGACAGTTTGTTATAGTTTCTGTTCTTTTAAATTTGCTGAGGAGTTCTTTACTTCCAACTATGTGGTCAGTTTTGGAATAAGTATGACGAGGTGCTGAGAAGAATGTATATTCTGTTGATTTGGGGTGGAGAGTTCTGTAGATGTCTATTAGGTCCACTTGGTGCAGAGTTGAGTTCAGTTCCTGGATATCCTTGTTAACTTTCTGTCTCGTTGATCTGTCTAATGTTGGCAGTGGGTGTTAAAGTCTCCCATTATTATTGTGTGGGAATCTAAGTCTCTTTGTAAGTCTCTAAGGGCTTGCTTTATTAAGAATCTGGGTGCTCCTGTATTAGGTGCATATATATTTAGGATAGTTAGGTCTTCTTGTTTAATTGATCTGTTTACCATTATGTAATGGTCTTCTTTGTCTCTTGATCTTTGTTGGGTTGAAGTCTTTTTTATCGGAGACTAAGATTGCAATCCCAGCTTTGTTTTCCATTTGCTTTGTAGATCTTCCTCCATCCCTTTATTTTGAGCCTATGCGTGTCTCTACATGTGAGATGGGTCTCCCTTTGTGGGTAACCTGACCTTTCTCTCAGGCTACCCTTAACATTTTTTCCTTCATTTCAACTTTGGTGAATCTGACAATTATGTGTCTTGGAGTTGATCTTCTCAAGGAGTATCTTTGTGGTGTTCTCTGTATTTCCTGAATTTTAATGTTGGCCTATCTTGCTAGGTTGGAGAAGTTCTCCTTGATATTATCCAATCAAATGTAGGTACACCAGTCAGATGTAGATTTCGTCTTTTCCCACAGTCCCATATTTCTTAGAGGCTTTGTTTGTGCCTTTTAGTCTTTTTTTCTCTAAACTTCTCTTCTCACTTCATTTCATTCATTTGATCTTCAATCACTGATACCCTTTCTTCCATATGATCAAATCGGCTACTAAAGCTTGTGCATGTGTCACATAGTTCTTGTGCCATGGTTTTCAGCTCCATCACGTTATTTAAAATCTTTTCTACACTGTTTATTTTAGTTAGTCATTTGTCTAATCTTTTCAAGGTTTTCAGCTTCTTTGCGATGGGTTTGAACATCCTCCTTTAGCTCAGAAAAGTTTGTTATTACCGATTGTCTGAAGCCTTCTTCTCTCAACTCATCAAAGTCATTCTCTGTCTAGCTTTGTTCTGTTGCTGTAGAGGAGCTGTGTTACTTTGGACAGGAGTCCCTCTAATTTTAGAATTTTAGCTTTTCTGCTCTGGTTTCTCCCCATCTTTGTGGTTTTATCTACCTCTGGTCTTTGATGATGGCGATGTACAAATGGGGTTTTGGTATGGATGTCCTTTCTGTTTGTTAGTTTTCCTTCTAACAGTCAGGACCCTCATCTGCAGGTCAGTTGGAGTTTGCTGGAGGTCCACTCCAGACCCTGTTTGCCTGGGTATCACCAGCAGAGGCTGCAGAACAGCAATATTGCAGAATGGCAAATACTGTTGCCTGATCTTTCCTGTGGAAGCTCCATCTCAGAGGGTCACCTGGCCGTATGAGGTGTCATTTGGCCCCTACTTGGAGATGTCTCCCATTTAGGCTACTCGGGGGTCAGGGACCCACTTGAGGAGGCAGTCTTTCCATTCTCAGATCTCATACTCAGTGCTGGGAGGACCACTGCTCTCTTGAAAGCTGTCATACAGGGATGTTTAAGTCTGCAGAATTTTCTGATGCCTTTTGTTCAG
>NW_016877753.1:0-509 GCF_001698545.2 Rhinopithecus bieti
CTGGTGATTCTGCAGGTGGTTCAAGTTTTCAGTGCCCTGAGCATCCCAGAGAAGAGCAGACCTAGGGTGGTGGCAGGTGGGCAAGAACAGGCTTTGGAGGCCTGATTAGCAAGCCTGGGAGCAGGGAGGGGAAGATTTTACTCATTCATGTGTTTGCTAGTGTGTTCATTTATTATACCTACACACACTCTCCATGCACCTGCTTCTACCTGCTGTGCTAGCCACTGGGTAATGAGGTACATTTGGCCCTTGCTTGTTGAGACTCCCAGTGCCAGGGGCAGAAAGACCTTTCATAGAGCAGGTGGGGCCGTGAGTTCCTGCCACAGGGCTCAAGTCAGCCTTCCAGCCTTCTTGCCATCAATACATTCCCCATTCCCTTTTGCATCGATTCACCAGTATATGCCCTGAGCATATCTTTTTTCAAGTCACTCTTCTGCTCAAGAACCATGAATAGATCCTACTTGCCCATCAGAACAACCTGAGCACTGTCATAGGAATTCAAGGAGCCA
>NW_016877754.1:0-1082 GCF_001698545.2 Rhinopithecus bieti
TTCCTTGAAAGACACAAATTATAAAAACTCACCCAAACTCTTTCCCCTCTTTTCACTACTGCACTTGGCTAGTCTTAATTTAAATAAATAACTCACCTAAAAATCAAACAGATAACCTGAAAATTCTGTATCTACTAAAGAAAATAAATCCAGGCTGGGTGTGGTGGCTCATGCCTAAAATCCCAGTACTTTGGGAGGCCCAGGCGGACGGATTACTTAAGGTCAGGAGTTCAAGAACATCCTGGTCAACATGGTAAAACCTCATCTCTACTAGGAAAAAAAAAAAAAAAAAAATTGGCCGGGCATGGTGGCACACACCTTCAGTCTCAGCTACAAAGGAAGCTGAGAATCACTTGAATGCAGGAGGCAGCGGTTGCAGTGAGCCAAGATCGTGGCACTGCACTCCAGCCTGGGTGACAGAGCAAGACTGGCTCAAAAAACAAAGAAAAGAAAACAAAAAGAAAAATTCATAGTTAAATCCTGAACAAGAAATCTTAACAATGCATTCAAAATGTCTGTTTGACACTTCAAAAAAGAGGATATATGAATGGTGAACAATAATATTCCATTGTTTATATATACCACATTTCTTAATTTCACTATTATCATTAGCCATTAGATGAACCATTAAATGAGATATCACTATACATTTATTAGGATGATTAAAATAACTATATTGACAAAACCAAGTGCTGAGGAGTATGTAGAGCAACTGGAATTCCACATATTGCTAGTGGGAACGTAAAATAACCATTCTGGGAAACAGTTGAGTAGTTTTTTTTGTGTGTGTGTTTTTGTTTTTTTGAGATGGAGTCTCGCTCTGTCACCCGGGCTGGAGTGCAGTGGTGCCATCTCAGCTCACCGCAAGCTCTGCCTCCCAGGTTCACGCCATTCTCCTGCCTCAGCCTCTCGAGTAGCTGGGACTACAGGCACCCGCCACCACACCTGGCTAATTTTTTGTATTTTTAGTAGAGACGGGGTTTCACCTTGTTAGCCAGGATGGTCTCGATCTCCTGACCTTGTGATCCGCCTACCTCAGCCTCCCAAAGTGCTGGGATTACAGGCATGAGCCACTCCACCCA
>NW_016877755.1:0-2401 GCF_001698545.2 Rhinopithecus bieti
GCATGCTAAATATTAAAATTATTTCTTTTATTGTTATTATTATTATTATTATTATTATTATTATTATACTTTAAGTTCTAGGGTACATGTGCATAACGTGCAGGTTTGCTACATATGTATACTTGTGCCATGTTGGTGTGCTGCACCCATCAATGCGTCAGCACCCATCAACTCATCATTTACATCAGGTATAACTCCCAGTGCAATCCCTCCCCCCTCCCCCCTCCCCATGATAGGCCCCGGTGTGTGATGTTCCCCTTCCTGAGTCCAAGTGATCTCATTGTTCAGTTCCCACCTATGAGTGAGAACATGCGGTGTAAAGGTTTGGAATCAACCTAAAATTATTTCTATACAAAGTAACCAGTTATTTTTTAAAATTAAATATTTTGGCTGATTCATAGAGCTATTCCTAAAAAGTTATGAAATTAAGGCCAGTGATACAAATGATACTGCTTTCAATTATACTAATATTAACTTAATATAATGATTTAATGATAAAATTGGTTTTGCATAATCAAATCATATATTTGATTATGTATGTGCCATTCCCTCCATTCAAGTATAAAAAAGAGTTGCCTTTCTCATTATCCCAAATGTTAGTCATATAAGATTCTGGAACCCAAAAGTACACATTTCTACTGACAGAATGAAAAAGTCTAAAAGTCCTGTGAAAACATAAGATGCAGTACATGTGCATTTACTCATTCATTAAGCAACTATCGAAACATATAGTGGGTCCTTGCTAGGTGCCAGACACTGTTTTGTGCCCTGGGCATATAGCAGTTAACAATTGCAAAAATCCCTGCCCTCATCATGCTTTCATTCTAGTGGGTGAAAACAGACAATCTGAAAAGTAAAGCATTTAATATATGTGCTGTAAAGAAAAATAAAATGGGAGTAAAGATAGGAAGTACTGAAGTAGCAGAGACATATTTTTCCATAGGATGGTCAGGGTGGTCAACTTATCAAGTGACATTTGAACAAATGCTGGAAAGAGATGAAGGAGGCAAATGGATATTTGGGAGAATAGCTATCCAGGCAGAGGAAATGCCAGTACACACAGGCTCTTATATGAGAACGTGCCTTGGAAATTTTCAGACAGCAGAGAACCCTAGTGAATTGAACAGAGTATGCAAGAAGATGAGATGAGGAGAGGGTTAACTGTAGACGAGCCTTTTAGATTATTCTGACTGGCTTTTACCCTAAGTGAGAAGAGGAGTCATTGTAGGGAATTTTATTAAACAATTAGATATGAACTGGTACTTTCAGATAATGGAACTGGTATTTAATTAAGATTAGAAACTTTATCTGCACTACACAGTTGGAAAGTTTCATATAGAATCCCTACCACTGTACCAGATGCAAGTGATAATTAATTAATATTTTTGTTCTGGAAGCATATAAAACATTTGAAATAAAAAAGATCAAGCTAGTTTTAACTGGTTAATAAGTCATTCTCAAAATGAAATGGGTTCTGAGTAAGTTATAAAGCCTAGAAGTGAAATGTTGGCAAACTCAAATGCTTATTTATTTAGAGCAACTGTTTATATTGCCACAAATTCTGTTTGCAAAGAGGAACTATTACGAGAATGTTTGTTCATGACACCATTCTCGAGAAATTAACTAGTTTGACTGGGAGGGGAAAAGACAGATAGTGTTTGGGAAGGGGAGGAGGAAAAAGAACGCTGAATTATTCAAATAGTTATTTGGTGAAATCTAATAGAATATTACATTCACTTAAAGTTAATTTATGTAAACTATTTTATTTTCAAACTATATTGATTTTTTATGAAAGAAGAAAAAAATGACAAAATTCAACAAATCACTGAATATAACTGGCTGTATCTTTCTTGAGGACAATGTAGAATTTGGTTATTCTTCAGCAGCCTCATGTTTAAAAAATAACAGTAAAATTAGTAAGGAAGAGGTTCAATCCACATAGTCCAACACACAGAAAAAATAGCTAAATATTTATCTTTCAGAAATCTGGTAAGAACTGGTTTCTAAAAGACTGGATATGCTTAATTCTGGTTACTAGCATTTTCATTATTTATTATATACATTCCTTTAGCTGGTATTATCTAGAAAGCTAGAATGTTATTTTCACTAAACATTATTCTTTATAAGTTCTTCTACTCTTCCTATTCCTATTGGGTTTTAAATATTCTTTATTTCTTTTTCCTCCCATTAACTTAAACAAGAAATTTCTCTTTCTTTTTTTCCCAGTGGATTCCTGCATTATACAGAAATCTTGAATAATCTTAAATGTGTCCTCTAAGAACTCTTTTCTGTTTGTTGTTTAGAAACAAACCACATTTACCTAGAAGTATGCCAAACTATGCCTCAATCCACATATAGAATAGGGTTTTAATTAACATCTAAAATGTTTAATTATCTTCTA
>NW_016877756.1:0-722 GCF_001698545.2 Rhinopithecus bieti
CCTCCAAGAAATATGTGTCTATGTGAAAAGACCAAATCTACGTCTGATTGGTGTATCTGAAAGTGACGGGGAGAATGCAACCAAGTTGGAAAACACTCTGCAGGATATTATGCAGGAGACTTCCCAACCTAGCAAGGCAGGCCAACATTGAAATTCAGGAAATACAGAGATTGCCACAAAGATACTCCTTGAGAAGAGCAACTCCATGACACATAATTGTCAGATTCACCAAAGTTGAAATGAAGGAAAAAATGTTAAGGGCAGCCCGAGAGAAAGGTCGGGTTCCCACAAAGGGAAGCCCATCAGACTAACAGCGGATCTCTAACAGAAACTCTACAAGCCAGAAGAGAGTGGGGGCCAATATTCAACATTCTTAAAGAAAAGAATTTTCAACCCAGAATTTCATATCCAGCCAAACTAAGTTTCATAAGTGAAGGAGAAATAAAATCCTTTACAGACAAGCAAATGCTTAGAGATTTTGTCACCACCAGGCCTGCCCTACAAGAACTCCTAAAGGAAATACTAAACATGGTAAGGAACAACCGGTACCAGCCACTGCAAAAACATACCAAATTGGAAAGACCATTGATACTAGGAAGAAACTGCATCAACTAATGGGCAAAATAACCAGCTAAAATCATAATGACAGGATCAAATTCACACATAAAAATATTGACCTTAAATGTAAATGGGCTAAATGCTCCAATTAAAAGACACAGAAC
>NW_016877757.1:0-1110 GCF_001698545.2 Rhinopithecus bieti
TAAAACTGACCACATAATTGGAAGTAAAACACTCCTCAGCTAATGAAAAGAATGGAAATCCTAACAAACTGTCTCTCAAACCACAGTGCAATCGAATTGGAACTCAGGATTAAGAAATTCACTCAAAACCATACTCTAAATGGAAAGTGAACAACCTGCTCCTGAATGACTACTGGGTACATAATGAAATTAAGGCAGAAATAAATAAGTTATTCGAAACCAATGAGAACACAGATACAACATACCAGAATATCTGGGACACAGCTAAAGCAGTGTTTAAGGGGAAATTTATAGCACTAAATGCCCACAGGAGAAAGCAGGAAAGATCCAAAATCGACACCCTAACATCACAATTAAAAGAACTAGAGAATGAAGAGCAAACAAACTGAAAAGCTAGCAGAAGACAAGAAATAACTAAGATCGGAGCAGAACTGAAGGAGATTGAGACATGAAAAACCCTTCAAAATATCAATGAATCCAGGAGCTGGTGTTTTGAAAAGATTAAGAAAATAGATAGACTGCTAGCCAGACTAGAGTAATAAATAACAAAAGAGAGAAGAATCAAATAGACAAAACAAAAAATGATAAAGGGGATATCACCACTGATCCCTCAGAAATACAAACAATCATCAGAGAATAGTATAAACACCTCTATGGAAATAAACTAGAAAATCTAGAAGAAATGGATAAATTCCTGGACACATACACCCTCCCAAGACTAAACCAGGAAGAAGTTGAATCCCTGAATAGGCCAATAACAAGTTCTAAAATCAAGGCAGTAATAGCCTACAAACCAAAAAAAGTCCAGGACCAGATGGATTCACAGCTAAATTCTACCAGAGGTACAAAGAGGAGCTGGTACCATTCCTTCTGAAACTATTCCAAACAATAGAAGAAGAGGGACTCCTCCCTAGCTCATTTTATGAGGCCCAGCATCATCCAGATACCAAAAACTGGCAGAGACACAACAAAAAAAGAGAATTTCATGCCAATATCCCTGATGAACATCAATGTGAAAATCCTGAATAAAATACTGGCAAATCGAATCCAGCACCACATCAAAAAGCTTCTCCACCATGATGAAGTCATCTTCATTCCTGCAATGCAATT
>NW_016877758.1:0-1294 GCF_001698545.2 Rhinopithecus bieti
TTTTATGGCTGCATAGTATTCCATGGTGTATATGTACCACCTTTTCTTTGTCCAATCTGTCATTGATGGGCACTTAGGTTGATTCCATGTCTTTGCTCTTGTGAATAGTGATGCAATGAACATTCAAGTGCATGTGCCTTAATGGTAGAATAATTTATATTCTTTTGGGTATATACCCAGTAATGAGATTAAAATTGTATGTACCATTTTTGGGATGTACTTTGGGTATATACCCAGTATTGCTAAGTAAAATGTTATTTCTGCTTTTAGTTCTTTGAGGAATAGCCATGCTGCTTTCCACAATGGTTGAACTAATTTACACTCCCACCAATGATGTATAAGTGTTCCCTTTTCTCCGCAATCTTGCCAGCATTTGTTACTTTTTGACTTTTAAATAGTAGCCATTCTGACTGGTATGAGATGGTATCTCATTGTGGTTTTGATTTGCATTTCTCTAATAATCAGTGATATTGAGCTCTTTTTCAAATGCTTGTTGGCCACACATATGTCTTCTTTTGAAGTATCTATTCATGTCCCTTGCCCCTTTTTAATGGGGTCGTTTTACTCTTGTAAATTTGTTTAAGTTCCATATAGATTGTGGATATTAGCTGTTTGTCAGATACGTAGTTTACAGATATTTTCTCCTATTCTGTAGGTTGTTTATTCTGTTGATAGTTTCTTTTGCTGTGGAGAAGCTCTCAAGTTTAATTAGATCCCATTTGTCAATTTTTGCTTTTGTTGAAATTGCTTTTGATGTCTTTGTCATAAAATCTTCACCCACTCCTATATGCAGGATGTTGTTGCCTAGGTTGTCTTCCAGGGTTTTTATAGATTTGGGTTTTACATTTAAGTCTTTAATCCATCTTGAGTTGCTTTTTGTATATGGTATAAGGAAGAAATCCAGCTTCAATCTTCTGCATTAACCCAGCACCATTTATTGAATAGGGAGTATTTTCCCCATTGCCTGTTTTTGTCAACTATGTCAAAGATTAGATGGTTGTAGGTGTGTGGCCTTATTTCTGGCCTCTCTATTCTGTTCTGCCTGTTTTTTTTTTTTTTTTTTTTTTTTTTTTTTTTTTTTTTTTTTTTTGAGACGGAGTCTTGCTCTGTCGCCCAGGCTGGAGTGCAGTGGCGCGATCTCGGCTCACTGCAAGCTCCGCCTCCCGGGTTCACGCCATTCTCCTGCCTCAGCCTCCTGAGTAGCTGGGACTACAGGCGCCCGCCACAGCGCCCGGCTAATTTTTGTATTTTTAGTAGAGACGGGGTTTCACCATGGTCTCGATCTCCTGACCTT
>NW_016877759.1:0-1510 GCF_001698545.2 Rhinopithecus bieti
ACAATTCCAACTATCGGAGGTCCCTAGAGTAGTCACGCGCACAGAGACAGAAAGTAGAATGGTGGCTCCTGGGGGCAGGGGAGCGGGAATGGGGAGTTCCAGTTTAATGGGGACAGAATTGCAGTTTGGGAGAATAAAAAGTTTCTGGAGATGGATGGTGGTGATGGTAGTACATATATTATGAATGTACTTAATACCACTGAACTATACACTCAACGCCGCTGAACTGTACACTCAATACTACCGAACTACACACTCAGTACCACCGAGCTACACACTCAATACCATTGAACTGTACACTCAATACCACTGAACTACACACTCAATACCACCGAACTACACACTCAATACACCCAGTGGCAACCTTCTTAACTGTGGTCCTGACCACATCCCTCTCTGCTTAAAACCACTCAATGCCCACTCAGTGCACGCTCAATGCCCAAGCTCCTGAGCACAGCCTGCAGTCCCCCCCCCACCCCCAGCCCCTGGCCTCTGCAGCACTCTGCACCCTTTCCACCTGTTGTAATCCCCACTCCCCAGAGCTTGCTGCCTCTCTGCCTGCCCCTCTCCCTGCCTCTGCCTGCTCACCCCACCTGTCCCTCAGCACTCAGCCTCTCCACAGGCCCTCCCACCACCCAGCTGGGCCTTCACACTCCTGGGCCCTGGCCTCCTCCAGCCCCCACAGGGGAGATGTCAGCCTCCCGCTCTTCATCAGGGGGGGCCTCCTGAGCCTCTTCAAAATGCTGCCGAGCCCCAGGACGCGTGGGGAAACGGCGCGGCTGCCCTTGGGAAGCGCCAGGACGCGTGGGGAAACGGCGCGGCTGCCCTTGGGAAGCGCCAGGACGCGTGGGGAAACGGCGAGGCTGCCCTTGGGAAGCGCTCGGGCTCACTGCACAGCGCTGGGCATGCGCAGGGCCCTGGAAATAGCCCTGGAATGGTGGAGGGGAAGGGACCTACCCAGGGGGCTGAGCAGTGGACAGAAGCTGCAGTGTCCTGGCTCTGGGAGCCGAGGCTGCTCAGTGGCACCTTCCCAAGGGCAGGCCAGAGGCTAGGAGTCTGGGGCACCAGTGCTGGGGCCCTGCTGTCAGACCCGCCTGCCTGCCCTTCCTACTCAGTACCTACGGGGCACCTCACTATGCAGGGCTGGCACCGGACACTGGGTCCTGCCTAGACCCCGCCCAGGGGCCTTACTCATACTTTCTCTGCCGCAGGGCCTCAGCTGGGCCAGCGCGATGACTCTGCTGACCAGGAGCTCTGGTGCCCCCTGGCAAGGGCGGTAGAAAGAGTCAGGGCTGCTGAGTCAGGAGGCGGGTGCTCATCCTGGCTTCATGGCTGCCCCGCTATGCGGCCCTGGGCCAATGCCCCACCCTCTCTGCACCCCAGTACCCCTTCTGTAAAGGGGTAGCAAGAATCTAGCAGCCTCTGCCCTAAGACCAGCACTTCCAGCCAGGTCAGGGGGCCCGGCTCAGCTCCTCCACCCCTGCGCATCCTGTCCAAGGGGCTGAGGCTG
>NW_016877760.1:0-227 GCF_001698545.2 Rhinopithecus bieti
AAATGTCCTTTCTCAGAGTCCACAGAAACAGTGATTTCAAACTGCTCAGTCCAAAGAATGATTTAACTCTATGAGATGAATACAAACATCACAAAAGTGTTGCGCAGAAAGCTTCTCTCCAATTTTGGATGGAAGACATTTCCTTGCTTAACACAGGCCCCCGGTTGCCACTTACTATCCCTTCACAGAAACCTCAAAGACCGACTTTCTAACTGGGAAATGTAGAG
>NW_016877761.1:0-1081 GCF_001698545.2 Rhinopithecus bieti
TCGGCTCACTGCAATCTCCGCCTCCTGGGTTCAAGTGATACACCTGCCTCAGCCTCCTGAGTAGCTGGGATTACAGGTGCCCACCAACATGCCCAGTTAATTTTTGTATTTTTAGTAGAGACGGGGTTTCACCATGTTAACCAGGCTGGTCTCAAATTCCTGAGCTCAGGTGATCTGCCTGCATTGGCCTCCCAAAGTGCTGGGATTACAGGCATGAGCCACCATGCTTGGCCTAAAAGGATGAATTTGGAAGCAAGAGGCAATACATTGATAACCAGAACAAGAAATCAGAAGAAATTTTCGAAGTGAAAAATAAAATAGATAAAATTCAGAACACAATAGAAGGATGTAACATAGATTAGACACAACTGAAGAGAGAATAAGGGTACTGGAAGATAGATGAGGAGGATAGAACATACAGAGGAGAGAGCAAAAGACATTTATGACAGAGTTGGAAGGTTCTAAATCTGCACCATTCAATCGGGTAGCCACTAGCTGTATGTGGTTATTTAAATTTAAATTAATTGCAGTTAAATAAAATATAAAAAAATTCAGTTTCTCAATTGCACTAATCACATTTCAAATGCTTAATAGTCACATACTGATATATAACACAAATGCTCAATAGCCCCAGCATGGACACAGATTCAGCAGGTTGTATTAGTGCTGGTCTAAATTGATTTAATTGGAGTTCCACAAATAAAGGAGAAAAGGGAGCAGAAGCAATATTTGAGGAGTTTTAGCTGAACAGTTTCCAAAACAAAAGACATAAAGCCACAGTTTTCAGAAGATCGAAAACCCCCAAATCCAAACAGGATAAATAAAAAAGAAATCCACAGCCAGACCTAGTAAATCTCTGGGAATACCAAAGACTTAGTGGCAAAGAGTTGAAAGCTTTCTCTTTAATGTCGGAAACAAGATAAGGATATCTACTGTCACCATGGCTATTCAACATTTCTTGGCCAGTGTCATAAATCAAGAAAAGGAAATCAGAGGCACTACAACTGCAAAGAAAAGACCAACTGTTATTTGAAGGCAATGCTATTATGTACTTAGAAAATCTTTTAAGATTTACAGAGAA
>NW_016877762.1:0-431 GCF_001698545.2 Rhinopithecus bieti
TGTCCAGCTACTCCACCCTTGTAGCACGGCCGCACTGGCTCAGGCAGTTGGGGACTCTGGGGACATCTATTAGCCCAATGCCCTGGGTTATCACATTTATAGCAAGCCCCTTTTATTGTATTTGAGCCTCGGACTTTGTTAGGCCTGTGTCCCTAGCCAACATGACTTGAGCCAAGGAACACTGGCTACACAGGTCCGGACGAGAACGCAAGGCCCAAAATCCTTGTATATAATTAATTTCTGACCACTGGCCTAAGCGTTGACAAAAACTACTGAGGTTGGTCAAAATGTTATGGTCTAGAGTGCCCGCAGGTGGCCTTGGAGACTGATTGTCTAAATTATATTGTGGCCACGCCACAGTGGAGAGGAACACCAGTCACTTTTGCCTGAAATCTTGTTCTAATTGCAAAGTTTTGAGGTTTTTTAGAAGA
>NW_016877763.1:0-1588 GCF_001698545.2 Rhinopithecus bieti
TGACTAATGCCATTTGGTTTTAAAAAGAATTGTATCTTAATCATCAAGCTAAAGACACGGCAACAAAACAATGACATGGTCACTTGAAGTGTGTCTCAGTCTAATTTTCACCATCTAGTAAGACACCCTTAAAGTAATTCCAACAGAAACTCTAAGAAATTCATCGGTCAACTTCCAAAGCACGTCAGGGAAGATGCTAAAACAGTGGACATTGAGAACAACAGCAGCAGAACATCTTATTTAAACTTTTGAGGTAATAAAACAATACAGAAGTGGGAACCCTTGTGAAATTTTTTTTCTTGTTTTGGTTAACAAGATCATTAATACTTTACAAACTTCATACATGTGGCACACTGTAAGGTTTAAAGAATAAAATAAGGGCCTTTCTGCCCGTGGACGCCGCTGAAGAAGCATCGTTAAAGTCTCTCTTCTCCCTGCCCTCATGTCTAAGTCAGAGTCTCCTAAAGAGCCCAACCGGCAGAGGAAGCTTTTCATTGGAGTGTTGAGCTTTGAAACAACCAATGAGAGCCTGAGGAGTCATTTTGAGCAACGGGGAACGCTCCTGGACGGTGTGGTAATGAAAGTTCCAAATACCAAGCACTCCAGGGTCTTTGGGTTTGTCGCATATGCCACTGTGGAGGAGGCAGATGCAGCCATGAATGCAAGGCCACACAAGGTGGATGGAAGAGTTGTGGAACCAAAGAGAGCTGTCTCAAGAGAAGATTCTCAAAGACCAGGTGCCCACTTAACTGTGAAAAATATATTTGTTGGTGGCATTAAAGAAGACACTGAAGAACATCATCACCTAATAGATTATTCTGAATAGTATGGAAAAATCGAAGTGACTGAAATCATGACTGACGGAGGCAGTGGCAAGAAAAGGGGCTTTGCCTTTGTAACCTTTGAAGACCGTGACTCCGTGGATAAGCTTGTCGTTCAGAAATACCATACTGTGAATGGCCACAACTGTGAAGTTAGGAAAGTCCTGTCAAAGCAAGAGATGGTGAGTGCTTCATCCAGCCAAAGAGGACGAAGTGGTTCTGGAAACTTTGGTGGTGGTCGTGGAGGTGGTTTTGGTGGGAATGACAACTTTGGTCGTGGAAGAAACTTCAATGGTCATGGTGGCTTTGGTGGCAGCCCTGGTGGTGGTGGATATGATGGCAGTGGGGATGACTATAATGGATTTGGTAATGATTGAAGCAATTTTGCAGGTGGTGGAAGCTACATTGATTTTGGCAATTACAACAATCAGTCTTCAAATTTTGGACCCATGAAGGGAGGAAATTTTGGAGGCAGAAGCTCTGGTCCCTATGATGGTGGAGGCCAATGCTTTGCCAAACCACGAAACCAAGGTGGCTATGGCGGTTCCAGTAACAGCAGTAGCTATGGCAGTGGCAGAAGATTTTAATTAGGAAACAGAGCTTAGCAGGAGAGGAGAGCCAGAGAAGTGACAGGGAAGCTACAGGTTACAACAGATTTGTGAACTCAGCCAAGCACAGTGGTAGCAGGGCCTAGCTGCTACAAAGAAGACATGTTTTAGACAAATACTCATGTATATGGGAAAAAACTCGAGAACTGTATTTGTGAT
>NW_016877764.1:0-4303 GCF_001698545.2 Rhinopithecus bieti
TCATGTGGTCTGTTGGCCCAAAGCTGGGGCAGTATTTTGGTGGTTGTAGATATACCTGATTTCATGTTTTGTTGATTATTCTCATTCATCAAAATAATGCAGATGTTTCTAAAAGTTTACTATGAGAAATCTAGATAACTTATTTGAAGCACAAAATTACAGCTCTTTCCTATGCTGCTGCCACTCATTCTTCCTTTGATAAACCTGTTTAGGAATAGAATATTTCTCAGCCGGAAAGTACCACCATTTCTTTTCTTTTTTTTTTTTTGAGATGGAGTCTCGCTCTGTCACCCATGCTGGAGCAGTGGCGCGATCTCGCCTCACCGCAGCTTTCACCTCCCAGGTTCAAGTAATTCTGCCTCAGCCTCCCGAGTAGCTGGGATTACAGGTGCCCGCCACCACACCTGGCTAATTTTTGTATATTTAGTAGAGACAGGGTTTCACCATGTTGGCTAGGCCGGTCTCAAACTCCTTACCTTAGGCGATCCACCCACCTCGTCTCCCAAAATGCTGGGATTATAGGCGTGAACCCCCACTCCAGGCCAGCACCACCATTTGAATGTGGTCTTTTAGTGGAGAAATGAGAATGGTGGCAGATCTTTGCCCAGGTCTGTCTGATCAAGTATGAATCCATGGTTCTTGGCTAACATCAGGTTTTCTTCAGCTTTATCGCTAACTTGATGAAGACAGATCCAAGATGTTGAAAAACTTTGTAGCTTGGTACTAAGAGTTGTTTGAGATCTTTCCTTTTCATGAGTATTCTGTTTAATTCGGTGCCAGCAGCTTGTTTCTTGGCTGTGGGCCCATCCTGTTTTGTGACTGATTTCATTAACCTTTTGGCTCAGAAAAGGAAGAGATTAAATAAAAGTTCTTCCAGATGCAGGTAAAAATGAAATTTAAGGACATCTCAAATGTCAGGCTGTGAATGCTATCTCTAAAAAATCCTTTTCATTTTCAAAAACTTGATAAGCTCTCTAATTTCTAGTGGTCTATACACATCATAAATAAAGACCTTGAATGTTCAGAGCTTTACTTTGATTTCTGAGGTTTACTTTTTTGATGGAAGAGCTAAAAGAATTGGCAGCGTGAGCACATTCTCCTTAAGTATAGTTTCCCATGAAGATTTCAGGTACAGGGATCAAAACCAAGAACTCTCCACATTCTGTCTCCTACATGGGATTACGGTGTCACATTCCCTGCATTTTGGTTGGAGTATTTAACTTTCATACCCTTTGGGTTTGTGTTGCCTTGGACATGAAGGCTTTTAAGTGTTTCAGGGGAAACCATAGTATTGGTGTGAAATCATTAAAGCCAGTTTTGTAAGGAAAGAATTACTGTCTTGCATCTATGCCTTCCAGAGATCTTAGTCCCAGTTGATGGTGGTGTAGAAGCCTCTGAATTTGGAGAATATTGACTGCATTTGTGGAATTCTTGACTTTGGTTTTCAGCTTGCTTTCTTTTTCTGTGTGACTGCACGTCCTGCTTTGGTTACTGGCTGGTCATGGTTGTGAGGAGGTGGCCCTTACAGTTAGAGTAGCCTCACTGCCACAAAATCCTTTTTGCTTTCTTTTTTTTTTTTTTTTTTTTTCTTTCTTTCAGAATGATAAGAGTTTCTTCTGGCATAAAGCAGAAAAGCAGAGCCATCTCCAGGTCTCGGAGACAGGTTTCCATTGCCTTTTATTGGTGCTATGTTTGGGTTTGTTTAAAGGCTGATTAACTTTTGTCATCTTTGGGTGAACTTGTAGCCATTACAAATTCTGTACAGTATATATCTGGCATAAGTCATATAACTTGGCAGTGAAAAACTAGTGACTTTGGGGCCAAAACATTGTTGGAGTCAGGATGCTAGAATGCTAAGTTGGAGAGGCTGCGGTGAGAGAATGGGGTGTTGGAAGTTGTAGTATAGAGGTTGCCCTTGCTGGCGGTGTCTGGGATACAGCCACAGGCGTGAGTGGCTGTGGTAGGGTAGCAGATAAAAGCACTGAAGGCCAGAAGGGCAAGGACCGAGGCAGAATTGTGGAGAGTCATTTGAGTTCTGATGGGCATGGTTTGAGAGTATCGGAGACAAGCTTAAAATGTTCAGAGCGAGGGGTAGTGCGCTGCAGGAGGGGACATCACCCATGCCCATGATGGAGGGGAAATGAGTGGCATCTGATGACACAGGGCAGAAGAGGGCAGCAGTGAAGAGGCGCCCGAGAGGACAGCCAGAGTGTAGATGCAGTGAGGAGAAGGGAACCCTCAGAAGAGGAGTTGGGAATAAAGGGTTTATTTTATTTTATTTTTTTTATGGTGCGTGACCATGAGCACTATGGGAGTGTTTCAGGAATCAGAAAGGTGAGAAGAGGGGTCTTTTTGTTGTTGTTGTTATTTAGTTTTTATTTCATAATCATAAACTTAACTAAACTCTGCAATCCAGCTAGGCGTGGGAGGGAACAAGGAAAACATGGGACAGTTCCAAAGGGAACTGCAGCAAGAGCACAAAGATTCGAGAATGCTGTGAGCAAATGGGGTGGAGGGTGCTCTCCTCAGCTGCAGAAGGAATGGTCTGGGGGTGAAGATAAAACACAAGTCAAACGTATTCGAGTTGTCCACAGTCAGCAATGGTGATCTTCTTGCTGGTCTTGCCATTCCTGGACCCAAAGCGCTCCATGGCCTCCACAATATTCATGCCTTCTTTCACTTTGCCAAAGACCACATGCTTGCCATCCAACCACTCCGTCTTGGCAGTGCAGATGAAAAACTGGGAACCGTTTGTGGTGGGTCCAGCATTTGCCATGGACAAGATGCCAGGACCTGTATGCTTTAGGATGGAGTTCTCATCTTCAAATTTCTCCCCATAGATGGACTTGCCACCAGTGCCATTATGGCGTGTGAAGTCACCACCCTGACACATAAACCCTGGAGTAATTCTGTGAAAGCAGGAACCCTTATAACCAAATCCTTTCTCTTCAGTGCTCAGAGCACGAAAATTTTCTGCTATCTTTGGAACCTTGTCTGCAAACAGCTCGAAGGAAACGCAGCCCCAGGGCTCGCTGTCGACGGCAATGTCGAAGAACACGGTGGGGTTGACCATGGCTAATAGTACGGGGTTTTCCTTGGCAGAGGCGTCTACAAAGCTGAAGAGGGGTCTATTTTTTATTGGACCTCAGGTGTACCTCCCACTGTGGGGTTGGGTGCATCAGGGTCTCAGACGCTGACACCATTAAGAAGGCAAATGCTGTAACCACTGTGGAAGTAATGGTGCTACCTCCCTCATAGATTATTGTGAAGGATGCTGAGAAGAGCTGGTGGGGAACTTTGCAATGGATGGATCAGGCTGATAGTACCTGAACCCATTGCTTTGTCAATAAAAGTGGAGCAGCCAGCCCTGCAGGTACTCCTGTTGCGATGTAAAAGGAAGTATATAGAACTGTCTACAAAATACCTCACCTGCCCCTAAAAACACTGAACCTGAACTATGTGGCCACTAGATATAACTAGGAATTTACAGGAAATACAGGACACAGGAACAGGATAAAGGATTCTATGAGGACACAACCAAATCTGGAATAAGGAAGAGTCCATATGAAAAAAAAGGGAAGGCCAGACACGGTGGCTCACGCCTGTAATCCCAGCACTTTGGGAGGCCTACGCTGGCAGATCACGAGGTCAGGAATTCAAGACCAGTCTGGCCAACATAGTGAAACCCTGTCTCTATTAAAAATACAAAAATTAGCTGGGCATGATGGCACATGCCTGTAATCCCAGCTACTTGGGAAGCTGAGGCAGGAGAATCGCTTGAACCCAGGAGGTGGAGGTTGCAGTGAGCCGAGATCGCGCCACTGCACTCCAGTTTGGGCAACAGAGTGAGACTTTGTCTAAAAAAAAAAAAAAAAAAGCACAAGTGGTTTCAGACCACATATCCCCATGCTGTGTACTGCATTTGGATCCTGATGAAATCAAGCCAATTGTAAAAAAATTGGGGTGGTGTTTTAAAAATAAGGAAGTTAAAACTGAAATATATATCAGATGGTAGTAAGGAATTATCCATTTTATTGGATATGATAGTGATATTACGGTTACATTTCTTAAAAATGTGTTACTTCCAAGTATCTATGAAGTCTTTATGAATAGGATGTCTGGGATTGTTTTAAAATACTCCACCCTGTCTCTAAAGAAAAGTGGCAGTAGATGAAGCAACATTTGCAGAATGTTAATAATTGCTAAAGTTGGGTAATGGATATGTGGGGATTCATAATACTGTTCTCACTGTTTTGTATATAAAATTTCTCTAACAAAAGGTTTTAAAACAAATTTTTTTTTT
>NW_016877765.1:0-227 GCF_001698545.2 Rhinopithecus bieti
TCGTCAACAAACTACTGGCAAACCAAATCCAGCAGCTTATCAAAAAGCTAACCCACTGTGATAAACTACGGTTTGTTTTGGGGATTCAAGGTTTGTTCAACATACACAAATCAATAAATGTGATTCATCACATAAACGGAATTAAACAGAGAAACCACAAGACTATCTCAATAGATGCACAAAAAGCTTTCAATAAAATTTAACATTTTTCATGTTAAAAACCCTCA
>NW_016877766.1:0-430 GCF_001698545.2 Rhinopithecus bieti
TTCTTTGAAAAGATTAACAAAATAGACTGCTATCCAGATTAATAAAGAAGAAAAGAGGGAATAATCAAATAGACACAATAAAAAATAATAAAGGGAATATCACCACTGATCCCACAGAAATACAAACTACCATCAGAGAATACTATACACACCTGTATGCAAATAAACTAGAAAATCTAGAAGAAATGGATAAATTCCTGGACACATATACCCTCCCAAGACTAAACCAGGAAGAAGTTGAATCCCTGAATAGACCAATAACAAGTTCTGAAATTGAGGCAGTAATTAAAAGCCTACCAATCAAAAAAAGCCCACCAATCAAAAAAAGCCCAGGACCAGACAGATTTAAAGTCAAATTCTACAAGAGGTACAAAGAGGAGCTGGTACCATTCCTTCCGAAACTACTCCAAACAATAGAAAAGAAGGATTC
>NW_016877767.1:0-1112 GCF_001698545.2 Rhinopithecus bieti
AAATATACTCAGATAATAACTAGAGAGAAGCTTTCCGAGAGATTGCTTTCCATGTATGACTTCATCACTCAGAGTTCCACCCTTCCCTTCTTGGAACAGCTAGCTAACACTGATGTTGTGAATTCTGCAAAGTGATATTTGGAAGCTCACTGAGGGCTATGGTGAAAAAGGAAATATCCTCACAGGAAAACGGGAAAGAAGCCTTCTGAGATACTGCATTGCAATGTGTGAATGCAACTCGCGGAGTTACACGTTTCTGTTCAGTCAACAGTTTGTTAACACAGTTATCTGGAAATCTGCAGTGGGATACTTCTTAGCGCAATGAAGCTTATGGTGACAAAGGAATTATCCTCAGATGAAAACTAGAACGAAGCTTTCTTACAACCTTCTTGGTGACGTGTGAATTCACCTCACAGAGTTACACTTGTGTTTCGTGGAGCAGTCCACTAACACTCTCTTGGAGGAAACTGAGAAGTGCTACTTTGGATTGCATTGAGGCCTTCGCTGATAAGTTTAATATCATCAGTTAGAAACGTGAATGAATGTTTCTGAGAAACTTCGTTGTTTTCTGTGCATTCATCCCATAGTGTTCCAACTTATTCCTCAGGAAGCAGTTTGCTAACTCTCTTTTGGTGGAATCTGCAAAGTGATATTTTGACCCCTTTGGGACCTGTAGTGTAAAAGGAAATATACTCAGATAATAACTAGAGAGAAGCTTTCTGAGAGATTGCTTTCTGATGTGTGACTTCATCACACAGAGTTCCACCCTTCCCTTCTTGGAACAGCTTGCTAACACTGATGTCGTGGATTCTGCAAAGTGATATTTGGAAGCTCACTGAGGGCTATGGTGAAAAAGGAAATATCCTCACATGAAAACTGGAAAGAACCCTTCTGTGATACTGCATTGCAATGTGTGAATGCCACTCACGGAGTTACAAGTTTCCCTTCAGTCAACAGTTTGTTAACATAGTTTTCTGGGAATCTGCAATGGGATTCTTCTTAGCACAATGAACCTCATGGTGTCAAAGGAAATATCCTCAGATGAGAACTAGAAAGAAGCTTTCTTAGAAACTTCTTGGTTATGTGTGAATTCACCTCACAGAGTTACACTT
>NW_016877768.1:0-1583 GCF_001698545.2 Rhinopithecus bieti
AGATGGCGCCACTGCACTCCAGCCTGGGTGACAGGAGACTCCATTTCAGAAAACAACAATAACAACAACAAAAATTAGCCGGGCATGGTGGCGCGCACCTGTAATCGCAGCGACTCAGGAGGCTGAGGTGGGAGAATCGCTTAAACCTGAGAGGCAGAGGTTGCAGTGAGCTGAGACTGCGCCACTGCACTCCAGCCTGGGAGCAAGAGTGAGACTCCTCTCAAAAAAAAAAAAAAAAAAAAAAAAAAAAAAAAAAAAAAAAAAGAAGTCCCATATAGATGAATGGATAAATAAACTGTGGTACATCCAGAGAATTAGATATTATTCAGTGCTAAAAACAAATGAGCGGGCCGGGCGCGGTGGCTCAAGCCTGTAATCCCAGCACTTTGGGAGGCCGAGACGGGTGGATCGCGAGGTCAGGAGATCGAGACCATCCTGGCTAACACGGCGAAACCCCGTCTCTACTAAAAAATACAAAAAAAAAAACTAGCCGGGCGAGTTGGCGGGTGCCTGTAGTCCCAGCTACTTGGGAGGCTGAGGCAGGAGAATGGCGTAAACCCGGGAGGCGGAGCTTGCAGTGAGCTGAGATCCGGCCACTGCACTCCAGCCTGGGCGACAGAGCGAGACTCCGTCTCAAAAAAAAAAAAAAAAAAAAAAAAAAAAAAAAAAAAAAATGAGCTAAAAAGCCGTGAAAAAACATTCAAGAACCTTAAATGCATATTACTAAGCAAAAGAAGCCAATGTGAAAAGGCCATATACTGTATGATTCCACACACATGACATTCTGGAAAAGCAAAACTATGGAGACAGTAAAAGGCTCAGTGGTTGGCAGGGGTTGGGGGAGGGAGGGAGGAACAGGCAGAGCACAGGGGACTTTCAGGGCCACGAAACTACTCTGTATGACGTGACAATGCTGGATACGGCATTACACATTTGTCCAAACCCACGGAATGTGCAACGCCAGGAATGAGCTGCAGTGTGAACTACGGACCTTATTTAATAACTCCATGTGCACGTTGGCGCATCAGTTGTAACAGAAGTATCACGCTATAATGCAAAATGTTACTAATAGGGAAATGAGTGTAGGGGTGTGAGAGAGAGGATGGATGGGGATTCTGTTCTTTGTGCTCAATTCTTCTGTAAACCTATAACCGCTCCTCCCACAAAAGTCTACTAATTAATTTTTTTTTTTTTTTTTTTTTTAAAGACAGAGTCTTGCTCTGTGTCCCGGCTGGAGTGCTGTGGTGCGACCTTGTCTCACTGAATCAAGAGATTCTCCTGCCTCAGCCTCCCAAGTAGCTAGGATTACAGACATGCACCACCAGGCCTGGCTAATTTTTGTATTTTTAGTAGAGACGGGGTTTCACCGTGTTGGCCAGGCTGGTCTTGAACTCCTGACTTGAGGTGATCTGTCCACCTCGGCCTCCCAAAGTGCTAGGATTACAGGCATGAGCCACTGTGCCTGCCCTCTACTAATTAATTTTTTAAAACACACAGGCATACATACATAATGACAAGTCACTGGCTGTACACACACAAACAGAATAGCATGGATTACGATCCCAGTCTTAAAAAATCTTGCT
>NW_016877769.1:0-427 GCF_001698545.2 Rhinopithecus bieti
TTTTACATTTAAATCTTTAATTTATCTTGAGTTGATTTTTGTATATGGTGTAATGAAAGGGTCCAGTTTCAATCTTCTACATAGTGCTAGCTAGTTATTCCAGTACCATTTGTTAAATAGGGAATTCTTTCCAGATTCCTCTTGTTAGCTTTGCCAAAGACTAGATGGTTGTGAGTGTGTGGCATTATTATGGGCTTTCTGTTGTGTTGGTCTATGAGTTTGTTTTTGTACCAGTACCATGTTGCTTTGTTTACTGTACCCTGTAGTATAGTTTGAGTTCAGGTAATGTAATGACTTCAGCTTTGTTCTTTTCGGTTATGATTGGCTTGGCTATTTGGGCCCTTTTTTGGTTCCATAATTTTAAAAATTTTGTTCTGTATTTTTTTTCATTCTGTTAAGAAATATTTTGGTAGTTTGATAAAATAGC
>NW_016877770.1:0-431 GCF_001698545.2 Rhinopithecus bieti
CTTGCTTTTGGTGTTTTAGTCATGAAGTCCTTGCCCATGCCTATGTCCTGAATGGTATTGCTTAGGTTTTCTTCTAGGGTTTTTATGGTTTTAGGTCTAACATTTAAGTTTTTAATCCATCTTGAATTAATTTTTTATAAGGTGTAAAGAAGGGATCCTGTTTCAGCTTTCTACGTATGGCTAGCCAGTTTTCCCAGCACCATTTATTAAATAGGGAATCCTTTCCCCATTTCATGTTTTTGTCAGGTTTGTCAAAGATCAGATGGTTGTAGATGTGTGGTATTATTTCCGAGGGCTCTATTCTGTTCCGTTGGTCTATATCTCTGTTTTGGTACCTATCAGGGGAACTACCCCCAATATTTCAATGTAGTTTCTTTTCTATTTTCCCTAAATGTTGGCTGGTCTGAGAAATAAAGGGAAAGAGTACAAAA
>NW_016877771.1:0-214 GCF_001698545.2 Rhinopithecus bieti
CAAAAAAAAAAACCCTGCTTCACAAAGACAGGATTTTGGAAATGGAAGCAGGAGTTTCAGGGATACTATTGACAATGAAATGTCAATGCTCCTGTGGAGAACAGCAGTGGCTTCACTATCCCTACATTTTACAAAACATTTGCTATTATTGGTCCTCCTCCGTGTTCTTATTTTTTTCTGATATCTCTCCTTTTAAATGGCACATATAATCCTG
>NW_016877772.1:0-214 GCF_001698545.2 Rhinopithecus bieti
GAGGAAAACGTTGGTCCAATGAATGTAAATCTAAAACTGACAATCAAGGAAATCCCCTAATACCTCAACAGGGAAATGGATTGAGGGGCTGGCCCCAGGACCTGAAACAAGCTTATGGGGCGGTCAGTTTTGTACCAACCAACCACAATCCGTTTCACAGCTTAGTAGAGCAAGACCAGGAAGCATAGGATTGGACCCCAGTCCCACCACCCAG
>NW_016877773.1:0-427 GCF_001698545.2 Rhinopithecus bieti
GGGGTCGTCTTGAGATAGATTAAATGAGTACTTTGGAGATTGCATAAGTTGCTTGCTGCATGCCTCTTAACTTAGTTCAATATCAGTGCTCGAGAACTACATTGAAAGAATGGATGGCCTAGTGGTAGACACCTGGGGACAACTTTGTTTCATCCTTATCTTTAGTGAGTTCTAGAAAACTTGGAAACTGTGTGCCTTTCATCTGCACTTTTCTCAGATCACCTCTCCTTCCTGGGTGGATGTGAAAGTCATACGGAATTAAAAGGCCAAAACTCTTCCTGTGATACTGCAAAGTCCTTGTAAAAATACTTTTAAGTGGTATTTAAATGGAGACTTTAAAGGTAACAAAACTATGTATGATTGAAGGAAAAGTAAGACAGATAGAAAACAGATAGGTCAATGTAAATAGTACGCAAAAAAAAAAAAA
>NW_016877774.1:0-429 GCF_001698545.2 Rhinopithecus bieti
CAGTACCAGCCACTGCAAAACATGCCAAATTGTAAAGACCATTGAGGTGAGGAAGAAACTTCATCAACTACCGAGCAAAATAAGCAGCTAACAGCATGATGACAGGATCAAATTCACACATAACATTATTAACCTTAAATGTAAATGGGCTAAATGCCCCAATTAAAATACAAAGACTGGCAAATTGGATAAAGAGTCAAGACCCATCAGTATGCTATATTCAGGAGGCCCATCTCACATGCAGAGACACACATAGGCTCAAAATAAAGGGATGGAGGAAGATCTACCAAGCAAATGGAAAACAAAAAAAGGCAGGGATTGTAATCCTAGTCTCTGATAAAACAGACTTTAAAGCAAAAACATCAAAAGACGCAAAGATGGCCATTACATAATGGTAAAGGGATCTATTCAACAAGAAGAGCTAACTAT
>NW_016877775.1:0-1510 GCF_001698545.2 Rhinopithecus bieti
TCCCCTTCCTCTGTCCAAGTGATCTCATTGTTCAGTCCCCAACTATGAGTGAGAACATGCGGTGTTTAGTTTTCTGTTCTTGCAATAGTTTGTTGAGTATGATAGTTTCCAGCTGCATCCATGTCCCTACAAAGGACACAAACTCATCCTTTTTTATGGCTGCATAGTATTCCATGGTGTATATGTGCCACATTTTCTTAATCCAGTCTGTCACTGATGGACATTTAGGTTGATTCCAAGTCTTTGCTATTATGAATAGTGCCATAATAAACATACGTGTGCATGTGTCTTTATAGCAGCATGACTTATAATCCTTTGGGTGTATCCCCAGTAATGGGATGGCTGGGTCAAATGGTATTTCTAGTTCTAGATCCTTGAGGAATCGCCACACTGTTTTCCACAATGGTTGAACTAGTTACAGTCCCACCAACAGTGTAAAAGTGTCCCTATTTCTCCACATCCTCTCCAGCACCTGTTGTTTCCTGGCTCCAATGCACTTAACTGCAATATCAGCAGAAATCTCATCAGTCCAGAGATCCAACAGAAAAAGATATTTACCTCCCCAAATTAGTTTCTAATGACTGAAAGAGGTATTTGCTCCTTCAGATGCAAGGACATCCTTAATGGATCATGAAGGATCAGGCAAATGTAACACCACCAAAGGAAACTAAAAATGCTCCAGTAACCAGTTACAATAAAACACAGATCTAAAAAATGACTAACAGAGAATTCTAGATAATCTTAAAGCATCTCACCAGCCTGACCAACATGATGCAACCCTCTTTCTACTAAAAGTACAAAAATTAGCCAGGTGTGGTGGTGCACACCTGTAGTCACAGCTACTTTGGAGACTGAGGCAAAAGTATCGCTTGAATCTGGAGGGTGGAGGTTGCAGTGAGTTGAGATCACCCCACACTGCACTCTAGCCTGAGCAACAGAGTGAGACTGTCTAAAAAAAAGAAAAAGCTCAGTAAGATGCAAAAGTACACAGATTACCAATTTTTTTTGCAACAATGCATGAAAAGAATCACAATTATAATACAGAAAAATAAACCATTATAAAACAACCAAATAGATATGCTGGAGCTAAAGTACAAAATAGTAGAACTGAAGATATTAAGAGAAAGCGGGGCGTGCCCAAGATGGCTGAATAGGAACAGCTCCAGCCTCCAGCTCCCAGCGTGAGTGACACAGAAGACAGGTGATTTCTGCATTTTCAACTGAGGTACCGGGTTCATCTCACTGGGGCATGTCGGACAGTTGGCACTGGTCTGTGGGTGCAGCCCGACCAGCAAGAGCTGAAGCAGGGTGAGGCATTGCCTCACCTGAGAAGCGCAAGGGGAAGGGAATTCCTTTTCCTAGCCAAAGGAAATTGAGACACACAACACCTGGAAAATCGGGTAACTCCCACCGTAATACTGCGCTTTACCAAGGGTCTTAGCAACGGGCACGCCAGGAGATTATATCCCATACCTGGCCCAGAGGGTCCCACACCCAGGGAGCCTCCCTC
>NW_016877776.1:0-1510 GCF_001698545.2 Rhinopithecus bieti
AAAGGTGATATCACCACCAACCCCACGGAAATACAAACTACCATCAGAGAATACTTATAAACACCTCTACACAAATCAACTAGAAAATCTAGAAGAAATGGATAATTTCCTGGACACTTACACTCTTCCAAGTCTAAACCAGGAAGAAGTTGAATCCCTGAATAGACCACTAGCAGGATCTGAAATTGAGGCAATAATTAATAGCCTACCAACCAAAAAAAGTCCAGGACCAGATGGATTCACAGCTGAATTCTACCAGAGGTACAAGGAGGAGCTGGTACCATTCCTTCTGAAACTATTCCAATCAATAGAAAAGAGGGAATCCTCCCTAACTCATTTTATGAGGCCAACATCATCCTGATACCAAAGCCTGGCAGAGACACAACAAAAAAAGAGAATTTTAGACCAATATCCCTGATGAACATTGATGCAAAAGTCCTCAATAAAATGCTTTTATTTATTTTAATTCAACCCTAATAATTTGTAGAAGTTGAAATATGTTTTTGAAAATTCTGTCTTTCACCTCAAAATCTGAGTGAACTGAAATATGAGGTATTTTGAATTCTATTTCTCACCAAGGTGAGTTTATAGAAAGATTATGTGGAAAGATAATATTAAATATTATATTAAAAGATAAATCATCCTCACAGCTGTGTTGTTTAATCTTACCATGTTTAGTTTTTTCTGTTCTCTTTCAAAGAATCCTTTATTCCTATTCCCTTGACCTATTTACTATTCTGTCACAGTTGACAAAATAGATTTTCTTCTTGAAATACTTAGTCTTCTTTTCCTTTACAATGTTTATCTATAGATAGTATATCATAGATATAGATATATATCTTTTATTTGTATGCTAACTTATGTTTCTTTATATCCCAACCCATACATTCTTATCCTCTACCCTACCGAATGGAGGACGTGTAAGTTCTTAAAAACATTACTTATTTCAGACATTACATTTCACTTTTAGATGAGGCAATTTTTTTAATAATATGACTCTCATCACTTAATAATTTCAACATGCAACTGAATTTATTATCTTCCTTTATTCACAGGAGAGAAAGAATAGAGAAAATGGAGTACTAACTTTCCTAATATAAGAGTGTTAGTATCATTGCACTGTATCTCATAGACCAATAAAATATTTCTGCATGTGTCAAAATAAAGAAGAGGAGTGATAGATGAAGATGATGATGGTTAAAGTAAATTCAAGAAATTCTCGGCTGGGCTTAGTGCCTCATGTCTGTAATCCCAGCACTTTGGGAGGCCGAGGCGGGCAGATCATGAGGTCAGGAGATCGAGACCATCCTGGCTAATGCAGTGAAACCCTGTCTCTACTAAAAATACAAAAAAATTAGCCAGGTGTGGTGGCAGGTGCCTGTAGTCCCAGCTATTCGGGAGGCTGAGGCAGGAGAATGGCGAGAACACAGGAGGTGGAGCTTGCAGTGGGCCGAGATCGCACCACTGCACTCCAGTCTGGGTGACAGAGCGAGACTCCCTCTCAAAAAAA
>NW_016877777.1:0-430 GCF_001698545.2 Rhinopithecus bieti
CTACATTTTCCAGTTTCAAAGTCGGTCTTTGAGAGTTCTAGGACGGGATAATAAGTGGCAACCAGAGGCCTGTGTGAAGCAAGCAATTGTCTTAAATCGAAAATCAGGGAGAAGCTTTCTGTGCAATTCTTTTGTGATGTTTGTATTCATCTCATAGAGTTAAATCAATCTTTGGATTGAGCAGTTTGAAATCACTGTTTCTCTGGAATCTGAGAAAGGACATTTGGAAACGCTCTTTAGAATATCCTGAAAAAGAAATAACCTCAGAGAGAAACCAGAAGGAAGCTTTCTGTGAAACTGCTCTGTGTCACGTGAATTCCGCTCACACAGTTAAGCTTCTCTTTTCATTGAGCTGTATCATAACACTGTTTTTGTTTAGTCTGCGAAGGGATATTCTGGATGGCTTTGAGGCTTACTATGAGAAAGTAAA
>NW_016877778.1:0-1954 GCF_001698545.2 Rhinopithecus bieti
TGAGTACATAACGAAATGAAGGCAGGAATAAAATATGTTCTTTGAAACCAATAAGAACAAAACACAACATACCAGAATATCTGGGACACAAAGCAATGTGTAGAGGGAAATTTATAGTACTAAATGCCCACAAGAGAAAGCAGGAAAGATCTAAAATTGACACACTAACATCACAATTTATAAAACTAGAGAAGCAAGAGCAAACACATTCAAAAGCTAGCAGAAGGCAAGAAATAACTAAGATCAGAGCAGAACTGAAGGAGATAGAGACACAAAAAACCCTCCAAAATCAATGAATCCAGGAGTTGGTTTTTGAAAAGATCAACAAAATTGATAGACCTCTAGCAAGACTAATAAAGACGCAAAAGAGAAGAATTAAACAGACGCAATAAAAAATGATAAAGATCCCACAGAAATAGCAACTGCCATCAGAGAATACTGTAAACACCTCTACGCAAATAAACTAGAAAATCTGGTAGAAACTGATAAATTCCTGGACACATACACCCTCCCAAGACTAAACCAGGAAGAAGTTGAATCCCTGAATAGACCAATAACAGGCTCTGAAATTGAGTCAATAGTTAATAGCCTACGAACCAAAAAAAAGTACAGGACCAGATGAATTCACAGCCGAATTCTACCAGTGTGGAAAGAGGAGCAGGTACCATTCCTTCTGAAACTATTCCAATCAACAGAAAAAGTGGGAATCCTCCCTAACTCATTTTATGAGGCCAGGATCATCCTGATACAAAAGGCTGGCAGAGACACAGCAAAAATAACAATTTTAGACCAATATCCCTGATGAACATCGATGTGAAAATCCTCAATAAAATACTGGCAAACTGAATCCAGGAGTACATCAAAAGCTTCTCCACCAAGATCATGTTTTTTACCCTTTTAAAGAAAAAATAAAATAACTTTGTTTTAAATGGAATGACTGGTTACTCTACAAAGAAAAGTAAAAAAGTGTAAGACGAAAATCGAGTGATTATAAAATGATGTAGAAGTGGAGTTGGACAGCAAAATAAACTTTAGATCTTGACAAAATTTTAAGAGTTCAAGGATTTTCTGGAGGAGTGCTCCCAGACCTCAGCAAATCATCCTATTCATTTGAGCCATAAAGTTGTTTCACGCTGGTACAAAGACTGATAGGAGATTTGTCAAAGGTCAGGGGCATTTCCCCTCAGAATACCTTTGTGGTTACCAAAATGTGAACCCAAAAAATCTGAGACAGGTCTCAGTTAATTTAGAACGTTTATTTTCCCAAGGTTGAGGATGCCTACCGGTGATGCAAACTCAGGAGGTTTTGATGACATGCTACCAAGGTGGTCAGAGAACAGTTTGGTTTTATATGTTTTAGGGAGGCATAAGGCATCAATCAACATAAGTAAAATGAACATTGGTTTGGTCTGGAAAGGCAGGACAACTTGAAGCAAAGGCAGAAAGACCCAAGCGGGGAGTGGCTTTCTAGGTCATGGATAGATTAGAGACAAATGGTTGCATTCTCTTGAGTTTCTTATTAGCCTCGCCAAAAGAGGCAATCTGATATGCATTTATTTTATATCTTAACCAGCTTAATTACACATAAAATTACTTATCCAACATTTCTCCTCTGCAAGCCTCTGTGAAAGAGAAATAAATCTTGGGACCCCAAATAAGTAAAGGAAGAAGTCAAGCTGGAAACTGCTTAGGGCCAATCTGCCTCCCATTCTACTCCAAGTTACCCCGCTCTGTTCACTAGGAGAAATTTTGGAAAAGTAATTTTATGTGTGATTAAGCAGGTTAAGATATAAAATAATTATTTATTTGTTTTTTCTTTCAAAATTGAAAATTAATATCAAAAGTACATAGATGCAAAATAAAATTTGGTCAACTCTGTTAAAAGAACAAGGTTTTGTTGAAGTAATTTTCTGCCCTTAATAGGAAATTGTGAAAGCTTTATTTTTACTTTATA
>NW_016877779.1:0-312 GCF_001698545.2 Rhinopithecus bieti
AGTCTTACTGGGAAATTGTTTCTTCTTTTTTAAAGAAGCAGTCTTTTCATTTGTTGATCTTGCTCCTGTATATTTGTTTTTTATTTCCTTAATTTATGTTCTTAAATTTCTTATTTCCCACCTTCTATCATTTGTATTAATTTTGTGTGATGGAGGCATATTTAGATCATTGATGCTTCCTCTAGGAAGCCTTCTTGAACCTCTTAAGTCTTTCCCCAATCAGAAACTGTATCCTAAATGCCTGGTAACTTGTTGTTTTTACCTACTAGACCACAGGTTGTCAATCTACACCGAAGGGCAGTCTCCTGTTTT
>NW_016877780.1:0-426 GCF_001698545.2 Rhinopithecus bieti
TTACAAAGGATGCAAACTCATCCTTTTTTATGGCTGCATAGTATTTCATGGTGTATATGTGCCACATTTTCTTAATCCAGTCTGTCACAGATGGACATTTGGGTTGATTCCAAGTCTTTGCTATTGTCAATAGTGCCGCAATAAACATACGCTGCATGTGTGCATAGCAGCGTGATTTATAATCCTTTGCGTATATACCCAGTAATGGGATGGCTGGGTCATATGGTACATCTAGTTCTAGATCCTTGAGGAATTGCCATACTGTTTTCCATAGTGGTTGAACTAGTTTACAATCCCACCAATAGTGTAAAAGTGTTCCTATTTCTCCACGTCCTCTCCAGCACCTGTTGTTTCCTGACTTTTTTTTTAATTTATTTATTTTTATTTTTTTATTATACTTTAAGTTCTAGGGTACATGTGCATAAT
>NW_016877781.1:0-293 GCF_001698545.2 Rhinopithecus bieti
CTTAAGGAGATTTTGGGCTGAGACGATGGGGTTTTCTAAATATGCACATATACCCTAGAACTTAAAGTATAATAAAAAAAATGATATAGGGCTACTGCATTATGGGTATTTTTGAATTCTAACCTACCAGAGGGACCATTGTTGTAAAAGTTCTTTAGAAGTTATTCTTGGAACTACTATTTATACATGAAAGAATGTGGATGGATCTCAAAAGCATTATGGCAAAAGACAGAAACAAAAGGCTACATATTGTTTGATTCCATTCACCTAACGTTTTAAAACCACAAAACTAC
>NW_016877782.1:0-423 GCF_001698545.2 Rhinopithecus bieti
GGTGGCTCAAGCCCATAATCCCAGCACTTTGGGAGGCTGAGACGGGCGGATCACGAGGTCAGGAGATCGAGACCATTCTGGCTAACACGGCGAAATCCCATCTCTACTAAAAAATACAAAAAACGCCGGGCGCGGTGGCTCAAGCCTGTAATCCTAGCACTTTGGGAGGCCGAGACGGGTGGATCACAAGGTCAGGAGATCGACACCATCCTGGCTAACACGGTGAAACCCCATCTCTACTAAAAAATACAAAAAACTAGCCGGGCGAGGGTGGCAGGCGCCTGTAGTCCCAGCTACTCAGGAGGCTGAGGCAGGAGAATGGCGAAAACCCGGGAGGCGGAGCTTGCAGTGAGCTGAGATCCGGCCACTGCACTCCAGCCTGGGCGACACAGCGAGACTCCGTCTCAAAAAAACCAAAAAAAA
>NW_016877783.1:0-2316 GCF_001698545.2 Rhinopithecus bieti
TGCTCTGTCTCTAATCAGAGGATTCACAGTCACCTGATTCTCATAGTTGGTCACATGAAGCCTTCCCTGACAACACTACTATGTTTGCCCCAGATGAAGTGTCAGTGCGAGGTTTTTCAGATCGCCAAAGAAGGAAGAGCTGGGACTTCACAGCTCACATAACAGGTTGTTTGTGCAACTTATTTGCCCTCAAATTTGCAAGTATGACAGAATTTTGCTGAGATCAATTATCCTCACAACTAGGGTGACAATATAATCAAATATGCTCTACATAGTCATGGTTTATTCCTGCTGTCTAAGTGTAATTATGAACAGGTCTCCACTTCCAGTCTCAAACAGGACCTGATTTGGTAGCAAGGTTGGAAAGAAGTGTCTCACCCCATTTATTTCTAAACCATTGAAAGAAGATGATACTTATGCATCATCAAATTGTCTTAGGTGAGGTCAAAGAAAGGTACCACATGGGTTCCGGTGGACAGGACCCCAAGACAAGTCATATTGGAGCTGAAGGTGAACAATCTCACATCCACATTTGCTATGGAGAGAAAGGATTTGTCTGTAAGTCTTGAAAGAAGACACATGCTTGAGCTATGAGTGGCTGGATTTACAATGCCGCCTTGGAGGTCAGAGGTTCTTCTCCAAGTTTCCGAATTCAGCAAGTTCAGACTTCACCCATGGGTTCCTTGTAATGACAGACAGTGGTCAATATCACATGTTAAAGATTCAAGCCAGATCAAATTTAATGGATCTGTTGAATCATCAATATTGGACAATTCTTGTTCCCATATTTGGGGTGCTCTTTTATGTTCATTATGGTAGTTTAGAAGAACATAATTATTTAAACCATCCTACATAGATGATGTACAGCCATGTAGAATCAAAATGGAAAGACTCAGTTATCTTTGGCCTCCTTTCAGGTTACCCAAAACAAATATCAGTGTAACCCAATGTAGACTCACTGACTTATGAGACAAGGAAGGTGAAAATGTTCCTACCTACATTGCTCCTCAAGATTTATTTTGACTAAGTTTATACTAAATTAATTATAACAAATAGTTACATTGTTTTTAATACCTCATGGAACCCATGACTATTCCATTTCTTTTTTGGCTACTGAAATTCCAACATTATTTAGTTTACTGATTGACAAGCAGTGGGCATCAAATATTTGCTATATTGAATTTAAGCCTGAGTTTCTGTTGATTAATGTTTAGGTTAAAATCTTGGCATCAGTTAGCCTATTAACCAATTAATATCTAGTATGGATTGAACATTGGGCTAATACAGATTTCCATCTGCAAAATCACCTACTATTATGCAGGTTAAAAGCTACTTGATCTATTTCCAATGAACTGCTCTTTGTATTCATACATAACCTCTGAAATGTTCAGAAGTCTCATATAATAGATATCTACTTCTGCATAACAAATTTTCACACTTAGCACTCAAAACAACACACATTTATTTTGCTCACAGTTTCCATGGGTCTGAAGTATAGACCAGGATGGTTAGATTCCTTCTCAACTTCTCATTGAGGTGAGAATCAGGGTGTTGGGTTGGCCTGTGCTCTCATCAGTGGCTTGGAGCCCTCCCTGGTTGCTGGCAGGATCCAGGTTGTTGTGGTTGTATGACTGCAGTCCCCAGCTCCTAAAGGCTGCCTGCCATTCCCTACCATGTAGCCTTCTCCACACCAAGGCAGTTTGCTTCTTCAAGGCCAATAGGAGAATGTTTGCTGCTGCTTTGAGTCTCTCTGTTACCTTCAGAATCTGATCTCTAGACTTTTGCAGATTAATCTCCCTTTCATTAGCTTAAATTTGACTAATTAGAAATCTTAACATTTGCAAATCCCTTTTCCATTGTCAGATAATACACACTAATAATAAGAATATTTCACTATATTTATAGGACCTGCCCATGCTCAAAGGGAACAGGTTGAATGGGAAATGTATATGAGTGGGGAAGAATCTTGGCTGCCATCTTAAAATATGAAGAACATCTCTTGTTCCATTGCAAAGAGGCAAAGCTATTGTACTCATCTGTAAAATGGGCATAATAATGCTTTAACTCATATGAGTGTGGTGAGGATTAAGTGACATAAAGCATGCATTTACCAAAGCACTCAGCAACATGATCATGCTCAGTGTAACTGATTAAAAGAACACTATTCAACACACCAAGAAACCTAGTGTTGCTTCATATTCCTGGCAGACCAGGATTTAACATACGTCATGGCCATGATTCCATCCTGCCTTTCAACCTTCTTCCCAGGACTGCCCGGTGCACAAAAAATAAAAGATGCCATGGAACACTTGCAGT
>NW_016877784.1:0-721 GCF_001698545.2 Rhinopithecus bieti
TTCCAGCTTCATCCATGTCTCTACAAAGGACATGAACTCATTCATTTTTATGGCTGCGTGGTATTCCATGGTATATATGTGCAAGATTTTCTTAATCCAGTCTGTCATTGATGGACATTTGGGTTGGTTCCAAGTCATTCCTATTGTGAATAGTGCTGCAATAAACCTACTGTGTGCATGTATCTTTATAGCAGCATGATTTATAATCCTTTGGGTATATAACCAGTAATGGCATGGCTGGGTCAAATGTTCTAGATCCTTGAGGAATTGCCACACTGTCTTCCACAATGGTTGAACTAGTTTACAGTCCCACCAGCAGTGTAAAAGTGTTCCTATTTCTCCACATCCTCTCCAACACCTGTTTCCTGATTTTTAATGATCGCCATTCTAACTGGTGTGAGATGGTATCTCATTGTGGTTTTGATTTGCATTTCTCTGATGGCCAGTGATGATGAGCATTTTTTCATGTGTCTGTTGGCTGCATAAATGTCTTCTTTTGAGAAGTGTCTGTTCGTATCCTTCAACCACTTTTGATGGGGTTGCAAGTGGGATCTAATTAAACTAAAGAGCTTTTGCACAGCAAAAGAAACTACCGTCAGAGTGAACAGGCAACCTAAAGAATGGGAGAAAATTTTTGCAATCTACCCATCTGACAAAGGGCTAATATCCAGAATCCACAAAGAACTTAAATTTACAAGAAGAAATCAAACAGCCTCATGGG
>NW_016877785.1:0-1013 GCF_001698545.2 Rhinopithecus bieti
CACGAACACACATACACAGACACATATACCCCATAAAGAAAAGATTAATTGGCTGGGCATGGTGGCGCACGCCTGTAATCCCAGCACTTTGGGAGGTGGAGGCGGGCGGATCACAAGGACAGGAGATCAAGACCAGCCTGGGCAATATGGTGAAACCCCGTCTCTACTAAAAAAAAGATACAAAAATAAGCCGGGTGTGGTGGTGTGAGCCTGTAATCCCAGCTACTCGGGAGGCTGAGGCAGGAGAATCATTTGAACCCAGGAGGTGGAGGTTACAGTGAGCTGAGATCGCACCATTGCACTCCAGCCTGGGTGACAAGAGCGAAACTCTGTCTCAAAAAAAAAAAAAAAAAATCATTCAGTCATAGAAAGGAGTGAAGTACTAACACATGCCTCATGGAAGAACCTCAAAAATACGGTACGTGAAAGACACCTGTGACAAAAGACCACAAATGGCTCCTGTTACATGAAATGTGTGGGACAGACAAACATATGGTGGCTGCCTAGGGCTGTGAGGTGGTGAGAATATTCTGAAATTTATTGTGATGATGGTTACACAACTCTGTGCGTATATTAAAAACCACTGAACTGTCCAACTTGGCGAATTGTATGGCTTGCAAGTTATAAAAAAAAAAAACACAACTAAATCCTAGAAACCCAACTTTCAGGAGATAACTTTATAAGGTATCATCTGTGGTAGCCCCAGAAGCTGTTGATGTCTTAATCTCTGGAATCTATGAACATGTTTATTTACATGGCAAGAGAGTTTGCAGACGTGATGAAGAATTTTAAGGAGAGGAAGATGATCCTGAATTGTCCAGGTGGACCCAATCTAATCACACAAGGCCTTAAAAGCAGATAACCTATGGTCAGAGTGATGCAATGCGATGACTTGACCAGTTGTCCTTGGCTTTGAAGATGGAGGAAGGGGCTGCAAGCCACGAAACATGGTTGCCTCTATAAGCTGGAAAAGGCAAGGAAATAGATTCTCCCCTAAAACCTTGAGAAAAGGA
>NW_016877786.1:0-2039 GCF_001698545.2 Rhinopithecus bieti
TTCCAATGGCAAATTGATTCATTGTGACTGGATCACTTCTTCCAAAGACTTCTTGTCTTTATTTTGTTTCATGCCTACCTTTTAGCCATAATACAACAGAATCAAATATTGGCCACTGGGAAAAAATATTCAAAGAAAGAAAGAATGTGAACAGAACTTGTGACCATGAAGATTCAATGTTTTACCACAAAACTTTCTAAAAACAAAAGAGTGTAAAAGGATATTCAAAGTCAATTTCCTCAATGAGGCTTTGCAGAAAATGGGGAAACTAGAGAAAAAAAATTGCAGGACATTCTACGGGTGATTTTAGATGTTACTATGTTTTATGGGAAAAAAATACTTTACCTTTTAAAGAATCACAAAGAAGTATTAGAAACCAAAACTCTGGAATGTTTCCAAATTTAGTTGAACCTCTATGTAGTTATGTCTATATAGCTAGTCATGAAGTTGATTTTTCAAAAATCCGTGCCTTGTGTAATAAAATACACAATGAATACTTAATGCTCATAGGAAAACATGTTAGACTTTGTGAAAGGAAAATCAACCTTGGGGACCCAAAATCACTAAGCTAAAGGGAAAGTCAAGCTGGGGCTGCTGAGGGCAAACCTACCTCCCGTTCTGTCCAAAGACACCCGTCTGCTCACCGAGAGAAATGCGTATCTGAGTGCCTCATCGGGAGAGGGTAACCGGCAACTCGAAAGAATGAAACCATTTGTCTCTTACCTACCTATGACCTGGAAGCTCTCTGTCTGGCCTTCTCTTCAAGTTGCCTCACCTTTCTGGACTGAAGCAAGGTACATCTTTCACATATTGATTGATGTCTCATGTCTCCCTAAAGTGTGTAAAACCAAGCTGGGCCCCCAACCACCTTGGGCCTGTGTTGTCAGGACCTCCTGCGGAGGCATCACAGGTACATCCTCAAACTTGGCAAAATAAACTTTCTAAAAAATATGAGACCTGTCTCAGATTTTCAGGGTTCACCCATGTAATGTAGGATGTCAATGTTTATAAAACAGACATTATTCTATCTACTATTAAAATATGCTGCCAATTAACCTTAGACTTTCTCAACAAAATAAAAAATTTTCATGAGGTACAAATAATATATTTAGACTTAAATAATGTTGCAAGTTTTAATATGCCTACTTTTCAATTTTTCAATACCATTTTACTACTTTAACACTGTAAGAAAATGAGTAATGAAAATATGAATAAAAGTGTTTACAGGGGGTGCACATGTTTCCTCCAGCCTCCGCCCATCCCCAGCTTTCATCCCAACTGTCCTGAGGTGGCTCTAAGTATTTCTCCTTTCTCTATACCAAGATCTCCCATCTGAAGCAAACCCAAATCTTACCATATGTTATGACACTCTGTGATGATGAGTAACCAAAGCCTCGAGGAAGGGATGCTTTTGTAAAACAAGACTTGTAGAACATAACGTGTGAAGTAAAACCCATGGCAGAGCTCCCTCTTTAGCACACGGGGCAGACAGGAAGCTTTTGCCTCACCTTCCTCATTGGACCACAGCCACGTCTCCCCAGGTCAGTCTTGAAGACAACAAAACTCTGGTCTTCACTGTGGACACACTACCAGGTGCTCCAAAGCCATGGCCTCTCCTCAGGTGGGTCCTGAGGAGAACAAAGCTCTGATTCTAATCCTAACCCCAGTCCTGTCTCTAGACTTTGACCCTGACCCTAAACCCTGATCCCTACCCTGGTCCCTAATTCTGACCCTGATGCTGACCTTGACCCTGACCATGACCCCACCTCTAACCATACTTCCGGCCCTGACTCTGACCCAGACCCTAATCCTAACCCTAACCCTACTATTATCTTTACAATCTATCTCTAATCTTACCCCCTACTGCTAAATAGCTGTACCCAAAAGCACTTTTTAAATTATTTAACTTCTTTTCCTTGAATTCTCTAAGGACATCCTAAAGGAGATGTCATTATGTATTTTGCAGTCCCTCTGAGTGGTATGGCTTCAGATAGGAAGTTCTAATACTTTGCAAGACATAAAAAGTTTGGAGATTGTTA
>NW_016877787.1:0-467 GCF_001698545.2 Rhinopithecus bieti
GATTTCTCTCCTTTATTATCCAGATGCTGCTGTATAATAGAGACACATAAAAGATATAAAACAAGATTTACTTAGACTTATAGCAAAGAACTAGGCATAGCTTATGGTAGTCCTATGTAAAGTAGGGAATCTGAGATGGTGATAGTGGTCCAAAGCAACAGCATCTTGGCAGGTGTGGCTCTAAAAGATCCTTCGTGTCCTCCAGGGTTGCCTTGTTTTCCATGTTGCGGATGAGCCAGTGAGATTGTTTTGGGTGGATTGAGTCATCCTGAGTATTTAAACATTTGTGTCCTGATTCATCTCCTGGTTCGCCCCTGAATTACCAGAGCTGATGGCTGTACCCATGCACAGGTGGGAGGCACAGGATCTTGGCCCCTAATTTTCCCAGACAAATGCTGATTCCCAAGTTCCCAGAGGACTTCAGAAGACTCTGGGTCTGGAGCAAGGCCATCTCTTTCTCATACCCT
>NW_016877788.1:0-2035 GCF_001698545.2 Rhinopithecus bieti
TTGTTCTCTGACAGGTTTATTAGCTTTCATGTTAATGTATGTTTTTAAACCCTGCAACCTTTTGTCAAGTTCTTTCCACATCAAGAGGCCATGAGGTACAGTAATGTGGCTTGACTCAAGCCACATAAAGATGGTGACCTGAAGCCCTAGCCTGCCTCCTGTAACAATGTGAGGCTGTTTTGGGTACATGCTGTAATAACACGACTATCACAGGAACAATGAAGCAGAGAAGCAGAAGGTGCCTACACAGTTTTACCTAAACATCTTGTTTGTTAGGATGGAGCTGACGTGCCCATACTGGCAGTCAGGAACAATTAGCACAGAGTAGTTCTGAAAAGGAGGAAGAATTCACAAAGCATCAGTTATGGGTGCAGGGAAGTCGCCATCTGCCAACGGGCACCAGAGTGTCACTGCACTGGAAGGGGAAACCGAGTGGGCTGGATGAGATCCAGGGGCCTCTCTGCCCACGTTCAAAGTCAGTAGCTGCTCTGCCTGCCGGCATCACAGTGTCAACACATTTTGTGTGTGTCTCAGTCTCACACCCAAGACAGTAAAAACAATTGACGTAGGAACAAGGGGAATGGATGAAGAACGGTACACGCTTATTCTAAAGCAGGAGAGCCTACAGATTGTCATCAAAGCTCATATCTTATCTCTTTCCTAGAGGCCTCCAAACCGTCTCCCTCTCCCTCCTCCAGAATCCAAGGGATGAGCCCGTTTCCCTTTATGAGACAAGGTGGAGCAGCACCTCTAGTTTTTGGCTGCTCATGGCCTCAGAGTTGCTGTTTGGAAAGGAAAAAGAGCAGCAGGGGCAGCAAAGAAAAGTACTAGGGCAGCACCTTTAGGTTAGAAATAGATTCCACAGTGAAAAGCACAAGTATAATGTGCATTAAACAGAGAAAGGCCTCAGTAGAACAGTCACAATATGCAAGTGTGTCCCACTCGTTTACAATATCAGGATTCCAGGAGCTGCCAGAAATAAGTCATCTCATTAACATACCTCCCCGCAGTTCTGATGTCTGGCTATGAGTAAACAAGGCCTACGTTTGTTTCTCTAAAATTTAGAATCTTAAACTAAATCCTTTATTTCAAAACAAACATAAAATAATTTCCCAGGCAGAGAAAAGGTTTGAGATGGAAGCTTTCTTGTTAGCAGTCCCTTCCTGCATAAATGGGGTTGGATAAAGAGGGGAGAGAGAATGGCCAAGGGTATGGAAAGCTTTCACAATGCATGCCGAGTGTGAAGTGACACCCCAGCAGATGGGGTTTATCATCTTTACTTAGTCACACAACATCAAGGACTGGTTAGTTCCAGGGAAGGGCTCCATTTCATCCCCTGGGTCAGTTCTCTTTCCCCGCATGCTCCACAATGCAGTAGAACCAAACAACACATTCACCTACAATAGAATGTTTAAATAACACCTGTCCAATAACTGCCCTTACTTCTTTGTGCTGTCGGGAAAAGAAAAAAACAGAAAGCAATAAAACCCAAACCCTTTGGCAAGCCAGCCGGTGCCTATTCTCCTAGGGCATTTTAGTGGAACTTCAGCTGGGCCTTGCCCTCCTCCCAGTATCAGTGAGGAAAGTGGCAGCGGGACAGGTTTGCTCATGTGCACTGCAGTAGAAAGAGAAACCAAACACGATTCGGGCCACAGGTGGATTCTGGCACATTTTTAAATTGGATTGGTTAAAATGTCATGTTGTGCACAGGATGCAGGCAAAGGAGTTTTTTTTTTGAGGGATGTAATGCCCGAAGGCAGTATGAACGGTCCGATCTACCCTTGGGGAGGAGCTCCCTGTGTAAGGACAGAGAAACTAGGGGCCTCGAGGAAAGTGTTGGTTCGGAAGATGGAGGAGACAATCTTTCCGGTGGCATTGATGGTGCCTTCGCTGTCTGAGCTGGACTCGGAGTCGCTGCTCCCAGAGTAGGCGCCCAGGCCCGGGAGGATGCCGATACAGACTGCAGCAGAGGGGCAGTGGATGGAGGGGCCACTCAGGGAAGTGTTTCCGAGAGACTTGCAGGATGAGGGCTCTT
>NW_016877789.1:0-1013 GCF_001698545.2 Rhinopithecus bieti
TATGACTCTTTCCCATTTTGATATAAAATAATAGTGATAGATTAAACCGAATCTAACCATGTAATTTATTTTACCAATGGGAATACTTTCAAGTGTAAAAAGAAAGACTCTCCATGTTGATATCAGGATATCAGGTGAAAATCTTGGACAAATGGTTACCATACCTAAAAGATCACAGAAGGCAAACTAGCCCCAAGCAGTATTTTTGCACTTGTGTGCAACAGAGAAAAAACAAATGCAGTACAGGGCTTTCCATTCACTGCACTTACGCAATTCCTAATGTAACACTAACTGTTTCCCAGGAGCTTGTTGAACATCCAGGCTATTATTTCAAGCCAAAATATTATATTACATTATACATTGTTTGTAAATTCCTTTTATTTCTTAGGTTTGTTGTGTGTTAGTTATATTTTTATTAAAACTATATACAATGTTTGCTTTTCACTTTCAGACACCTTTTTTTTGTTTGTTTGTTTTCTTTTTTTTTCTTGCTCTGCCGCTCAGGCCAGATCTCAGCTCACTGCAAGTTCCGCCTCCCGGTTTCTCTTTTTTTGTTGTGTCTCTGCCAGGCTTTGGTATCAGGATGATGTTGGCCTCATAAAATGAGTTAGGGAGGATTCCCTCTTTTTCTATTGATTGGAATAGTTTCAGAAGGAATGGTACCAGCTCCTCCTTGTACCTCTGGTAGAATTCAGCTGTGAATCCATCTGCTCCTGGACTTTTTTTGGTGGGTAGGCTATTAATTGTTGCCTCAATTTCAGAGTCTGCTATTGGTCTATTCAGGGATTCAACTTCTTCCTGGTTTAGTCTTGGGAGAGTGTAAGTGTCCAGGAAATTATCCATTTCTCCTAGATTTTCTAGTTGATTTGCATAGAGGTGTTTATAGTATTCTCTGATGGTAGTTTGTATTTCTGTAGGGTAGGTGGTGATATGCCCTTTATCATTATTTATTGCATCTATTTGATTCCTCTCTCTTTTCTTCTTTTTAAGTCTTGCTAGTGGACTGCAAATTT
>NW_016877790.1:0-212 GCF_001698545.2 Rhinopithecus bieti
GAGCTGGGCTTACAGAGCACTGAGAGCCTAGCACCCCTCACCCACGCAGTGTCAAAGCTGGGCTCACAGATGCGGAAACTCAGGCACTGGGGGCCTAGCACCCCACACCCAGGCAGTGTCAGAGCTGGGCTTACAGAGCACTGAGAGCCTAGCACCCCTCACCCACGCAGTGTCAAAGCTGGGCTCACAGAGCACTGAGAGCCTAGCACCCC
>NW_016877791.1:0-1014 GCF_001698545.2 Rhinopithecus bieti
CCCACCAACAGTGTAAAAGTGTTCCTATTTCTCCACATCCTCTCCAACACCTGTTGTTGCCTGACTTTTTAATGATTGCCATTCTAACTGGTGTGAGATGGTATCTCATTGTGGTTTTGATTTGCATTTCTCTGATGGCGAGTGATGATGAGCATTTTTTCATGTGTCTGTTGGCTGTATGAATGTCTTCTTTTGAGAAATGTCTGTTCATATCCTTTCCCCACTTTTTGATGGGGTTGTTTGTTTTTTTCTCGTATATTTGTTTGAGTTCTTTGTAGATTCTGGATATTAGCCCTTTGTCAGATGAGTAGGTTGCAAAAATTTTCTCCCATTCTGTAGAGTCTGTGATAGGACACCTCAAATTCGCACCCTAGTGCTATCACCATCCGAAAACAACTAAGAATAAAACTTGCTTCTGCTTCTGTTATGAATAGTCTCAATGAGACATGTATGTTACCGTTTTTACAAATGGCAGAATATGTAAAACTAGAAGGCAGGGCTATGCTGGAGCCTGATTGTATCACTTTATAAAAACTCACTGTTACATTTTCCAGAATTTTGTAAGCTGATTGTCAAACACAGCCATTACTAAAGATTGTGTTATGTAAGCCACAAATATAAGCCAAATTAAAAGCTAAGGTAATAAATGCTCAAAACTCATCAGTTTCTAAGTATTTTGTTACATACACTATTATCTATATTCTATAGTTGACTTATATCTATTGTACATGTCTGCGTATGGTAGAAATAATATATAACTCCGTATTACTCCGCATCTTTTGAATACCACATTCAGTAATGTCACATTGGTGGCTGGTGTGCCATTTTTGTGTGAGAAATATCGTGAATTTTTTTCCAAATGAATCCTCATAATTTCTCCATAAAGAATATTTCTTCAACTGTATCATACGCTTGATGTGAGATCTAGTTCATCTAACTGCTTCTTGGAAAGGGTGGGGAGATAATATTTTATATATATATATATAAAATAAATATATATAATACATATATACA
>NW_016877792.1:0-468 GCF_001698545.2 Rhinopithecus bieti
CCCATCTCATGTGCAGAGACACATATAGGCTCAAAATAAAGGGATGAAGGAAGATCAACCAATCAAATGGAAAACAACAAAAAAAAGCAGGGGTTGCAATCCTAGTCTCTAATAAAACAGACTTTAAAACAACAAAGATCAGAAGAGACAAAGACAGCTATTACATAATGGTAAAGGGATCAATTCAACAAAAACAGCAAACTATCCTAAATATATATGCACCCAATGCAGGAGCACCCAGATTCATAAAGCAAGTCCTTAGAGACTTACAAACAGACTTAGACTCCCACACAATAATAATGGGAGACTTTAACACCCCACTGTCAACATTAGAGATATCAATGAGACAGAAAGTTAACAAGAATATCCAGGAAGTGAATTCAGCTCTGCACCAAGTGGACCTAATAAATACCTACAGAACTCTGCACCCCAAATCAACACAATATACATTCTTCTCAGCACCACATA
>NW_016877793.1:0-212 GCF_001698545.2 Rhinopithecus bieti
TATAATAGATATAATAGGTATAGGTATAAAATATAGACATAATAGATATAATAGATATAGGTATAAAATATAGACATAATGGATATAATAGATACAGGTATAAAATACAGACATTAAACATGTAAGTATAAATTATAGACATAATAGATATAATAGGTATAGGTATAAAATATAGACAAAATAGACATAATAGATAGAGGTATAAAACATAG
>NW_016877794.1:0-467 GCF_001698545.2 Rhinopithecus bieti
GAGAGTATGGAAGGTCTTTTTGAACCTTTTAATGCTGTCAACAGAAGAATGATGACATTCATAAATTTGGAAAGGAGACATTTCTTTGTTTTTATGTTTTTTTTTTTGAGATGGAGTTTCACTGTTGTTGCCCAGGCTGGAGTGCAATGGTGTGATCTCGGCTCACTGCAACCTCCACCTTCTGGGTTCAAGCGATTCTCCTGCCTCAGCCTCCCAATTAGCTGGGATTACAGATGCCCACCACCAAGCCTGGCTAATTTTTTGTATTTTTAGTAGAGACAGGGTTTCATCATGTTGGCCAGGCTGGTCTCAAACGCCAGACCTCAGGTGATCCACCTGCCTTGGCCTCCCAAAGTGCTGGGATTACAGGCATGAGCCACCACACCCAGTGAGAGATTTATTTCCTATAAAGGGTTGCAGCCTGCAGGATTGTCCTTCTGACAGACTGGGAAGCATAGCCTCCAGCC
>NW_016877795.1:0-1112 GCF_001698545.2 Rhinopithecus bieti
TTCTCTTTGAACCTGCTCTTTTCTTGTACATACCTTTCCTAGGATGGAAGACAGTTTTGCTTTGAAGCATTTGCCTTTTTAAAAAATATTATTTTCTTATTTAATTAATAATTAGGTTTTGATTTTTTTAACCTAAGACTTACTACCAAAAAGAAAAAATCAAATAATATAGAAAAGGCCAGGCATGATTACTCACACCTGTAATCCCAGCACTTTGGCAGGCTAACGCTGGCAGATTGCTTGAGCCCAGGAGTCCTAGAGACCAGCCTGGGAAACATGGCAAAACCTTTCTCTACAAAAAAACACAAAATTAGCCAGATGTGATAGCAAGTGCCTGTAGTCTCAGCTACTTGGGAGGCTGAGGTGGTAAGATTTATTGAGCCTGGGAGGGTGGGAGGTCGAGGCTGCAGTGAGCTGTGATTATGCCACTGCACTCCAACCTACAGGACAGAGCAAGACCCTGTCTCAAAAACAAAAAACAAAAAACAAAAAAAAACACACACATACACACACAACACAGAAAAGCATAAATAAGAAAGTAATGAATTACCCAAACTGCCACCATCCTAAAACATTTAACATTTATTGGACATTTTTTGGTATAGAATTTAGCAAGAAAAATGTGAATGTATTAAAAACATAGTTAGAAATAATTTCATGGCCGGGCGCGGTGGCTCAAGCCTGTAATCCCAGCACTTTGGGAGGCCGAGACGGGCGGATCACGAGGTCAGGAGATCGAGACCATCCTGGCTAACACGGTGAAACCCCGTCTCTACTAAAAACTACAAAAAACTAGCCGGGCGAGGTGGTGGCGCCTGTAGTCCCAGCTACCTGGGAGGCTGAGGCAGGAGAATGGCGTGAACCCGGGAGGCGGAGCTTGCAGTGAGCTGAGATCCGGCCACTGCACTCCAGCCTGGGTGGCAGAGCGAGACTCCGTCTCAAAAAAAAAAAAAAAAAAAAAAAAAAAAAAAAAGAAATAATTTCATTAACTTGGAAACCTGGGATTATACCACAAAGTGGCTACTGGGAAGAGGGGAACTGACTGGAAAGGAGCACAAGGAAACTTTCAGGAGTACAGAAAATGTGATCTATTTTGTCAAATGGAACACCTA
>NW_016877796.1:0-1112 GCF_001698545.2 Rhinopithecus bieti
TAAATGCCTCATGTGACTAAGGAGCTAGCAAATCAAAAATCTCCAGGATGGGCCATCAAGCTGGAGGCCCAGGGAAGAGTCACACTTGCAGTTCAAGTCTGGAGCCTGTCTGCTGGCAGAATTCTTTCTTGCCCAGGGAAGGTCAACCTTTTCCCTTTTCAAGCCTTCAGCGGATTGGATGAGGACCACCTACATTAAACAAGACAATCTACTTCACGGAAAGTCCACCAACTTAAATGTTAATCACATCCAATAAGACACCCTTACATAAATACCCAGAATCATGTTTCACCAAATATCTGCTCCACTGCAAACCAGCCAAGTTGACACATAAAATTAACCATCACACTGGACCTTCAGTTTTACTGAGCAATCTTCTAAGTCTCTGTATTTCAATCTTGTTCCAGTTCTTTAGAAGGACTTCAACAATATCCATATTCTATATCATGTTTTTCATAGATTATATGCTTGAAACTGTTTTTTTTTTCTTTTGGAAGACAGAGTCTCACTCTGTTACCCAGGTTGCAGTATAGTGGTGTGATCTCAGCCGACTCCAACCTCTGCCTCTCAGGTTCAAGCGATTCTCATGCCTCAGCCTCCCAACTAGCTGGGACTACAGGCATATACAACCATGCCCAGATAATTTTTTTAAACTTTTAGCAGTAACAGGGTTTCATCATGTTGTCCAGGCTGGTATCAAACTCCCAATCTCAGGTGATCCACCCACCTTGGCCTCCCAAACTGCTGGGATTACAGGTTTGAGCCCCCACACGTAGCCTTGCTTCTAAAACTTTTGATGCATCTTACATGCATGTGTAAAAGTAATCAGATAGTAATTTTGTTTTGATTTATTTTGATAAACTTCTATAATTATGTAATTGGTATTACTATAATTTGAGTATGTCCTCCAAAAGTTCATGTTGAAACTCAATCTTCAATAAAACACTATTAAAATGTGGGGTCTTTAAGAGGTGATGGGATTTTGCGGGCTCTTTGCCCCAAATGGATTAACCCATTCAGGAATTAACATGTTAGTAGATTGTCACAAGAGTGAGTCTACTGTGAGTCTGTTATAAAAGCCAGTTCCTCTCAAAGTGTCCTGCCGCACAATG
>NW_016877797.1:0-673 GCF_001698545.2 Rhinopithecus bieti
CTCTTCCCCCCAAAGGAACGCAGCTCCTTGCCAGCAACAGAAGAAAGCGAGACGGAGAATGACTTTGATGAGTTGAGAGAAGAAGACTTCAGACGATTGGTAATAACAAACTTCTCCGAACTAAAGGAGGATGTTCGAACCCATTGCAAAGAAGCTAAAATCCTTGAAAAAAGATTTGACGAATGGCTAACTAGAATAAACAGTATAGAGAAGTCCTTAAATGACCTGATGGAGCTGAAAACCATAGCATGAGAACTATGTGATGAATGCACAAGCTTCAGTAGCCGACTCAATCAACTGGAAGAAAGGGTATCAGTGATTGAAGATGAAATGAATGAAGTGAAGTGAGAAGAGAAGTTTAGGGAAAAAAGAGTAAAGAGACATGAACAAAGCCTCCAAGAAATATGGGACTATGTGAAAAGACCAAATCTGTGTCTGATTGGTGTACCTGAAAGTAATGGGGAGAATGGAACCAAGTTGGAAAACACTCTTCAGGATATTATCCAGGTGAACTTCCCCAACCTAGAGAGGAAGACCAACATTCAAATTCAGGAAATAGAGAGAATGCCACAAGGATACTCCTCGAGAAGAGCAACTCCAGGACACATAATTGTCAAATTCACTGAAGCTGAAATGAAGGAAAAATGTTAAGGGCAGTCAGAGAGAAAGGTCA
>NW_016877798.1:0-1113 GCF_001698545.2 Rhinopithecus bieti
AAATTCATCCTTTTTTATGGCTGCATAGTATTCCATGGTGTATATGTGCCACAATAGCAAAGACTTGGAATCAACCCAAATGTCCATCAGTGACAGACTGGATTAAGACAATGTGGCACATATACACCATGGAATACTATGCAGCCATAAAAAAGGATGAGTTCGCATCCTTTGTAGGGACATGGATGCAGCTGGAAACCATCATTCTTAGCAAACTATCACAAGAAGAGAAAACCAAACATCACATGTTCTCACTCATAGGTGGGAACTGAGGAATGAGATCACTTGGACTCAGGAAGGGGAACATCACACACCGGGGCCTATCATGGGGGGGGGGGAGGGATTGCATTGGGGAGTTATACATGATATAAATGATGAATTGATGGGTGCTGACGAGTTGATGGGTGCAGCACACCAACATGGCACAAACATAAATATGTAACAAACCTGCACGTTATGCACATGTACCCTAGAACTTAAAGTATAATAAAAAAGAAAAAAGAAAAAAAAAAAAGACAATGTGGCAAAATAGACTTTAAACCAACAAGGATCAAAAGAGACAAAGAAGGCAATTACATAATGGTAAAGGGGTCAATTAAACAAGAAGAGCTAACTATCCTAAATACAAATGCACCCAATACAGGAGCACCCAGATTCATAAGGCAAGTCCTTAAGAGACTTACAAAGAGACTTAAACTCCCACACAATAATAGTGGGAGACTTTAACACCCACTGTCAACATTAGACAAATCAACAAGACAGAAACTTAATAAGGATATCCAGGAATTGAACTCAGCTCTGCACCAAGCAGACCTAATAGACATCTATGGAACTCTCCATGCCAAATCAACAGAATATACATTCTTCTCAGCACCACATCACACTTATTCCAAAACTGAACACATAGTTGGAAGTAAAGCACTCCTCAGCAAATATAAAAGAACAGAAATTGTAACAAACTGACTCCCACACCATAGTGCAATCAAATTAGAACTCAGGATTAAGAAACTCAATCAAAACCACTCAACTACATGGAAACTGAACAACCTGTTCCGAATGACTACTGAGTACATAATGAAATGAAGGCAGAAATAAAGATGTTCTTTGAAACCA
>NW_016877799.1:0-1501 GCF_001698545.2 Rhinopithecus bieti
CAAGGAGGGGAACATTATACACCAGGGTCTGTCAGGCGGTGAGGGGCTCAGGGAGGGATAGCATTAGGAGAAATACCCAATGTAGATGATAGGTTGATGGTCGCAGTAAACCACTATGGCACATGTATACCTATGTAACAAACCTGCACGTTCTGCATATATATTCCAGAATTTAAAGTATAACAACAACAAGAAGATCTCAGTGTAGGTTTAATTTATATTTCTCTTACTATAAGGATGTTTTATATGTTTAAAACCACATTTTTTCTCCTATGTCTTGGCTATTCACATCCTTCACTTATTTATTTATTCCATTGTTAACTTTGCAGGAATTCTTTATGTAATAGGAAAATTACTTGTGTCCAACAGTTTTCCAGTTTGTCATTTGTCATTTTATTTTGCTTATCAAATTTATGTCATGGTAAAATTTTAATGGCAGTCAAATTAAACAATCTTCTTTTAGGCATCTTGATTTTGTAATGTCTCTAAGAGCTTGCCCCTGGAGGAAATGAAAAAAGTTCTTGCATATTTTCTTATAGTATTTTATAGTTTCATTTTAACATTTAAATATTTCTTTCATCTGGAATTTATCCTTAATTGTGAGGTTTATATTAACTTTTATTTTATTTTCCAAATGTCTTCTCGATTGTCCCAACATTGTTTATGGAACAATCAATCTTTTGCCATAGGATTGAAATGTCACCTTTATCAAATCTGATATTTGTATAAATTTATGGACTTTCTATTCTTAAGGCAAAGTGGGAGCAGGAATATCAAGTGGCCAGAGGAGGAGCAAGAGAATGGCTGGGTATGGTGGCTCATGCTTGTAATCCCAGAACTTTGGGAGGCTGAGGCAGGCAGATCACTTGAGGTCAGGAGTTCGAGACCAGCCTGACCAACATGGTGAAACCCCATCTCTACTAAAATACAAGAATCAGCTGGGTGTGATGGCATGCACCTGTAATCCCAGCTATTCAGGAGGCTGAGGCAGGAGAATTTCTTGAACTTGGGAGGCAGAGTTTGTAGTGAGCCAAGATCAGAACACCGCACTTCGGCCTGGGTGACAGAACTAGACCCAGTCTCAAAAAAAAAAAAAAAAAAAAAAAAAAAAAAAAAAGAGAAGAAGGGAGGTGCCACAAAATTTTAAACAATGAGATCTCGTAAGAACTCACTCACCAGTCTCCAACTCCCAGCGTGAGCGACACAGAAGACCGGTGATTTCTGCATTTTCAACTGAGGTACTGGGGTCATCTCACTAGGGAGTGCCGGACAATCGGTGCTGGTCAGCTGCTGCAGCCCGACCAGCGAGAGCTGAAGCAGGGCGAGGCATCGCCTCACCTGGGAAGCACAAGGGGGAAGGGAATCCCTTTTCCTAGCCAGGGGAAATGAGACACACAACACCTGGAAAATTGGGTAACTCCCACCCCAATACTGCGCTTTAAGCAATTGGGCATACCAGGAGAATATATACCACACCTGGCCGGGAGGGTCCCCCGACCCC
>NW_016877800.1:0-2027 GCF_001698545.2 Rhinopithecus bieti
GAGGTAGGACTATGGCTTTAAGTCACGAGTTCGAGACCAGCTTGCGCAACAAAGTGAGACTCTCATCTCTTAAAAAAATAAAAATAAAAATTGTATGGGCATGGTGGTGTGCACCTCTAGTCACAGCTACTCAGGAGGCTGAGGATTTCTTAAGCCCAGGAGTTTGAGTCTGCAATGAGCTATGATTGCACTACTATACTCCAGCCTGAATGACACAGTGAGACCCTCTAAAACAGAAAAAGAAAGAGAGAGAGAGAGAGAGAGAGAGAGAGAGAGAGAGAGAGAGAACCCAAGATGGGCAAAACCTTGATTTCAGCCTTGTCATACCGTGATCAAAAAAACTCAGTCGTGCTGTGCCAGACTTCTGACCTATAGAACTGTGAAAGGTGAAATGGATGTTGCTTTAAGTCCCTGTTTGTGGTGATATAGTATGCAGTAATAGAAAACTAACACATCAACAAACCAATAAAACTTTGACTAGTCCTAGTGTTGAGGTTAATATAAACAAATACTATAAATTTCTTGGAGGTCTTGGGAGCCTCTCAGGCTATCTCTAAGGAAAGAAAGTGTGGGGGAAAGAAAGGCTTTGGAGAGTTGCGTCCATATTCCTGAGCGACTGACATTTACATAAGAAGTAGTCTGTAAAATTACAAGGAGAAAGTTGAGCTCACCCTCACATCATGCCTCATAGACAAGGTAGGGGAGGACATTTGCATTTATTGAGGGTCTGTAATTTGTCAGGAAGAGAGGATGATAAAGGTCCTAAGGTTCAAGAAAGAGCCCTCTCATGGTACCCTAACATTGGTTAACAGGACAGGAGCTGGTGCTTTGCTTGAAACTGTGCTTAGGAAATCTCAGTTTTGATTGCTATATTTTTTCCTTTTTTTTAATTACACTTTAAGTTCTGGGATACAAGTACCGAAGGTGCAGCTTTGTTACATACGTATACAAGTGCCATGGTGGTTTGCTGCAACCATCAACCCGTCATCTACATTAAGTATTTCTCCTAATGCTATCCTTCCCCTACACCCACATCCACCAAAAGGCCCCAGTGTGTCATATTTCCCTCCCTGTGTTCATGTGTTCTCATTGTTCAACTTCCACTTATGAGTGAGAACATGAGGTGTTTCATTTTCGATTCCTGTGTTAGTTTGCTGAGAATGATGGTTTCCATGTTCATCCAAGTCACTGCAAAGGACATGAACTCATCCTTTTTTATGGCTGCATAGTATTCCAGGTGTATATGTACCACATTTCCTTTATCCAATCTATCATTGATGGACATTTGGGTTGGTTCCAAGTCTTGCTATTGTGAATAGTGCTGCAATAAACATATGTGTACCTGTGTCTTTATAGTAGAATGATTTATAATCTTTTTGGTATATACCCAGTAATGGGATTGCTGGATCAAATGATATTTCTGGTTCTAGATCCTTGAAGAATCAACACACTGTATTCCACAATGGTTAAACTAATTTACACTCCCACCAACAGTGTATAAGCGTTCCTACTTCTTTACATCCTCTTCAACATCTGTTGTTTTCTAATTTTTAATTATCGCCATTCTAACTGGCATGAGATGGTATCTCATTGTGGTTTTGATTTGCATTTCTCTAACGACCTGTGATGATAAGCTTTTTTCCCTATGTTTGTTGACTACATAAATGTCTTCTTTTGAGAAGTATCTGTTCCTATCTTTTGCCCACTTTTTGATGGGGTTGTTGGTTTTTTCTTGTAAATTTGTTTAAGTTCTTTGTAGATTCTGGATATTAGCCCTTGTAGTATAGTTTGAAGTCAGGTAGCGTGACGCTTCCAGCTTTGTCCTTTTGACTTAGGATTGTCTTGGCAATGCGGGCTCTTTTTTGGTTCCATATGAACTTTAAAGCCGTTTTTTCCAATTCTGTGAAGAAACTCATTGGTAGATTGATGGGGATGGCATTAAATCTATAAATAACCTTGGGCAGTATGGCCATTTTCACAATATTGATTCTTCCTCTCCATGAGCATGGTATGTTCTTCCTTTTGTT
>NW_016877801.1:0-672 GCF_001698545.2 Rhinopithecus bieti
CTCTTTTATTTCACTGAGTATAGTTTGTAGTTCTCCATGAAGAGGTCCTTCACATCCCTTGTAAGTTGGATTCCTAGATATTTCATTCTCTTACAATTGTGAATGGGAGTTCACTCCTGATTTGGCTCTCTGTCTGTTATTGGTGTGTAAGAATGCTTGTGATTTTTGCACATTGATTTTGGCTGAATTTGCTTATCAGCTTAAGGAGGTTTTGGGCTGAGATGATGGGGTTTTCTAAATATACAATCATGTCATCTGCAAACAGGGACAATTTGACTTCCTCTTTTCCTAACTGAATACCCTATATTCCTTTCTCTTGCCTGATTGCCCTGGCCAGAACTTCCAACACTATGTTGAATTGAATAGGAGTGGTGAGAGAGGGCATCCCTGTCTTGTGCCAGTTTTCAAAGGGAATGCTTCCAGTTTTGCCCATTCAGTATGACACTGGCTGTGGGTTTGTCATAAATAGCACTTATTATTTTGAGATACGTTCCATCAATGCCTAGTTTATTGAGAGTTTTAGCATGAAGGCCTGTTGAATTATGTTGAAGGCATTTTCTGCAACTATTCAGATAATTATGTGGTTTTTTATTTTGGTTCTGTTTATGTGATGGATTACATTTATTGATTAACGTATGTTGAACCACCCTTGCATCCCAGGGATGAAGCCAA
>NW_016877802.1:0-2937 GCF_001698545.2 Rhinopithecus bieti
AGGGATGACTTCTCTGAGATGACACTTTAAACACAGATGCATAGAGTAGCTTCAACTTCTTTTGTTGTAATCACTAGCCCCACAACTTGTTTGTGTAGAAGTGTTGAATTTTAAGTCCTGGAGGAGGTCTGGCAGGGCAGGGGAGCTGCCTGTTGCAGGAGATACACTTAGGGTGGGGAGTTAAAATGGTAACAGGATGAGTATGTTGCTACAGTGTTGCCATTGTACTCAATTCTTGTAGCAACATGCTGAGATACTCCTGGCATAGCATCAAGTGAAAACAGAAGGATTTTCTCTGATCTTCCTCTGATAGGTGAAAGGGACTTTGCCTGTAACCAAGTTGCCACTGGGGACTAATGGCAGCCAGATTCCTTTGGGAGAGGACAGTGGCTCACTCAAGTGGGAAAGCCCTAGGACAGAGCCTAGGGATTCCCCATATTCGTGTCTGAGTCCTGGGCCCACCCTGGTTTTTTCGAGTCCCTGTCTTTGAAGACCCTTCTGTGCCCAATCTCACCCCAGACCAGCACTGGCCGTGGTTGGTAGTAGGGGCCCCTGCCCTTCTTTGAAGAAAATGGAGAAATGGAATCCATCCAACAGCTCCTGCTTGATCTGCTGTGTGGAACTCTGCAAAGAGAGTGCCCGAGAGCCGGGCAAGGAGGTGTCAGTGGCCTGCGTGGTTGACCCCATAGAGGGACACCCCAATTAGAAGTCTTCCCTGGCGCCCCTTCCCAAACAGGATTTGGCACATAGGAGCATCTGCATAGACCTCCAGCCAGAGAAGGTTGAGGTCTCCAGCAGATAAAGCTTGAGGTCTTGGGATTCAGATCTGAGCAGACAAACTGTGTCCTCGACACTCACCTTCCCATCCTGAAGGCATGGTCTTCGCTGTGAACCTGACACACTGACCAGGCTCCAAACCCCTGACAACCCACCTGCTCCTGTCCAGGGAGGGCCCCTCTTTCCTATTTTCCCCAAACACATGAGGAGGGGTTCAGCACTGCCCTGATGGTGACAGTTGAGGCCTGGCCTGGACGGGCCTGCCCTGGGCCCTGTTACCTATGGGTGCCTTCTGGCAAAGGGCCAGAGGCATCGAGGGTGAGGGTTGAACCAATGTCTATATTCTTGGGAAACAGTCTCATTTTGGCCTCTTCTGCGATGAGGAGGTCGGCAGCATGTCGGGACACAGCAGGAGAACATGTTGTTCTCTTGACTGTCAACTACCAACTGAGCTGGAAATGGGGCTGCCTCTAGAATATGGGTGCCTAGTTACCAGAATTCTGAGTTCTGTTGGGGATCTATCAGCAAGGAAGTGAAGTCACATCATGTAGGTTCCATCCTGTAAGCTCCTCCTTCCCATAAGACCTACTGAAAGTCCCCACTGGGTTTCTGGCCACTCACCCTCCCCGTCAACTCCTTACCTTTCACCATTATGCCAAAGTGTGCCCCTTCAGCACCTTGGGAAGACCTGGAGGTAACCAGGGTCCCACGTTTGAGGAGACAGTGCTGAGTCAAACAACCTTTATCTTAGCAGTTGTGAGACCCTGGAGAACTCCTTTGGTGTTTTGGGGCCTCCCTAGCATGCACAATGGGGTATGCTTGCTTCCCCTTCTTGGGGAACTCATGAGGTGTGTTTGAGATAGATCTTATAAAACTCATGGTGTGGTGTTCCCTGTAGATATTGCACACACTTACAGATGGAAGAAATACAAGAAGGGGTGAGAGGTAGCATGGAATAGAACTCCAGTGGGACTGGGGTCCACAGTGTGGTCTCAGGAGAAGACACTTTTGCTCTGGGCCTCGTCTTTCATGCTGCATCAGTAGAGGTTGAGATTAAATGAAATACAGACCTCCTCCTCTGACATTGTACCTTCCAGTGCCTTCCCATTTTATTTAGATCCAGACCCTGTGCCTCATCTCAGCCTAGGGTGGGCAGCATGCACAAAGACAGCACTGAGGGGTTAGTGACTCCCTTCTGAATGATGGAATATGACACAGATGATGGAATAGCACTTCTGGGCTAGTTCAGGATGTTGCAACAAAGAGCCATAGCCTGGGGAGCTGATCAAAACAGAATTATGTTTCTCCCAGTTCTGGAGGCTAGAAGTTGGATATCAGGGTTCCAGCCTGGTCAGGCCTTAGTGAGGACTTCCACCCCATTCACTGAGCTTTTACAGTGCTGTCCTTTCCTTGGAGGATGGCTCAAATTTAGGAGCATGGGTAGACCTCCATTCAAAGCCCAGCTCCCACTTGTACCTTGGTGATCGTGAGGAAGTCATAGAACATCCCTGTGCCTGTTTTCTCCTCTGAGAAATGGCATTAGTGAGAATTGCTTCCCTTTTAATCACAGAAAATAAAGCATGCAAAGAAGTTAACTTGGTGCCATTGGGTGGAGAGTGAGAGCCCAGCAAACGAGAGCGATCAGCTTGCCCACATCAGTGGTGACGACTGTGGAGAGTAGATGAGGCTGGGGCAGGAAGCAGGCCAGCCTGCCAGAGCCCAGGAACAGGTGAAGGGCAAGAGTGAGCTCCTCATCCTGAATTCTCAGGGGACACAGACATGCAGGGACTGTGGGGAGCACAATCATCAGGGCTCCTCTCGTTCCCTTGGTTCCCTCCATATCTGACTTGGTCACAGGGCCCCTCTCCCTGTGTTTCTTCTCTGTCCTGCTTTCTTCCTGTCCTGGCTGCCCTCCCAGGACTCATTTCTGGCCCTGATCAGGTGGAGTCTTGAGGTAACTATAGGCCTATTAGTAACTCCTCTGAGGTTCAACCCACCATTTGTTGAGACCTCTGAGCTTAGTCAGAGCCCTCCTCCTGCTGGGACCTGAGAGAAGGCTGGAGGGAGCTGACAGTGCAATGGCAGTTTTCCTGGGGCTGCCGCTCCAGGGTCCACTGGCAGGTATCTGCTGAATTCGAGCTTTCTTTTGGGTCTCTGGGG
>NW_016877803.1:0-1110 GCF_001698545.2 Rhinopithecus bieti
TTGAATTAATTTTTGTATAAGGTGTGAGGAAGGGACCCAGTTTCAGGTTTCGTCATACAGCTAGCCAGTTTTCCAAGCACCATTTATTAAATAGGGACTCCTTTCCCCATTTCTTATTTTTGTCAGATGTTGTCAAAGATGTAGGTTGTAGATGTGTGTTGTTATTTCTGAGGCCTCTGTTCTGTTCCATTGGTCTATATCTCTGTTTTGGTACCAGTACCATGCTGTTTGGGTTACTGTAGCCTTGTAGTATAGTTTGAAGTCAGGTAGTGTGATGCCTCCAGCTTTGTTCTTTTGCTTAGGATTGTTTTGGCAATGCAGGCTCTTTTTTGGTTCCCAAACTTTAAAGTAGTTTTTTTCAATTGTGTAAAGAAAGTCATTGGTAGCTTGATGGGGATGGCATTGAATCTATAAATTACCTTGGGCAGTATGATCATTTTCACAATATTGATTCTTCCTATCCACGAGCATGGAATGTTCTTCCATTTGTTTGTGTCCTCTTTTATTTCATTGAGCAGTGGTTTGTAGTTCTCCTTGAAGAGGTCCTTCACATCCCTTGTAAGTTGAATTCCTAGGTATTTTATTATCTTTATAACTATTGTGAATGGGAGTTTACTCATTATTTGGCTCTGTTTGTCTGTTATTGGTGTATAGGAATGCTTGTGATTTTTGCACATTGATTTTGTATCCTGAGACCTTGCTGAAGTTGCTTATCAGCTTAAGGAGATTTTGGGCTGAGACGATGGGGTTTTCTAAACATACAATCATGTCATCTGCAAACAGGGACAATTCAGGAGCAGGTTGTTTAATTTCCATGTAGTTGTGCGATTTTGAGTGAGTTTCTTAATCCTGAGTTCTAATTTGATTGCACTGTGGTCTGAGACAGTTTGTTGTGATTTCTGTTCTTTTACATTTGTTAAGGAGTGCTTCCAATTATGTGATCAATTTTAGAATAAGTGCGATATGGTGCTGAGAGGTATGTATATTCTGTTGATTTGGGGTGGAGAGTTCTGTAGATGTCTATTAGGTCTGCTTAGTGCAGAAGTGAGTTCATGTCCTGGACATCCTTGTTAACCTTCTGTCTGGTTGATCTGTCTAGTATTGACAGTG
>NW_016877804.1:0-271 GCF_001698545.2 Rhinopithecus bieti
ACAGGGCGTCTAGCACGCCCCACACCTGACTCTATGTGGGTTAGCTGCTGAGCTAACTTCCAGAATTCCGGAATCACAAACTCAACTGCGGTTGGAAACAGTGCAGGGACTGAGTCACTGGTTCCATGAACTTGGGGTGGGGTCTGAGAATCTGCATTTCTCACAAGTCCCAGGTAACGCTGATGCTGAAGGCCCAGGGACCATACTTTGAAGACCCCTGGCCTGGAGGCGAGGTCGAGGGCCAGGAGTCTAAGCAGGCCAGAGCCAGCCT
>NW_016877805.1:0-1113 GCF_001698545.2 Rhinopithecus bieti
TGTTCCTACAACCTTCTTAGGTCTAAAAGAAATAATAAAATAGACAAACCTTCTTTATTTTTTAAATGTATATCAAAATTGAGCTAATAAAACTGTTTCCAGAAGGAATAAATATTCCTGACTTTCACTTGCCTTTTCTTTCCCACAGTCCCCCTTTCCCCTGGGACTACTTTATTCAACATGAGATATGTGCAGAGGTACATAATATAGACAGATCATTGGCTGTATTTAAGGAAAAGACTTCAGAGAATCCATCATTTTACACATTAGCAAACTTATCCTCGGTTATCAAGTAACTTCTCCAAGGCCAGGTTGAGCCACCTTCTCAAGTGAATCAAATCCATTTGTGCATGTATATTCCTAAGCACATCCAACAAAGGCCACATAAAAACTTAAAAGAAAATATTGTTAAATCCTCAGCTTCTTTATCAGAAAGACAGCTAGATACTCCTTTGTTAAACATTATCAGAGGCCATTTTGGGTGACATATATCTTACATTCTTTCCCCATCTCAGCATTACCACCCAGGTAGATGAAACTACCCAATCCTCAGGAATTTTTCTTCATCAGTGAGTATTCTTCAAAATAGCAAGTCTTGTTATAATTTCAAACCAAAGATCTTACTAAAATACCAGCTACTTCTCTACAGAGATGCATTACATCAGGAAGAATAGCAGATAAACTCTGACCTCTAGATCTGAAAGAAGAATTTCAGTGATAATGTAAAAATATTTTCAGTTATTAATACATAAGAAAACACACCAGTTGTTGACAGTGGGGTGTTAAAGTCTCTCATTATTATTGTGTGGGAGTCTAAGTCTCTTTGTAGGTCTCTAAGGACTTGCTTTATGAATCTGGGTGCTCCTGTATGGGGTGCATATATATTTAGGATAGTTAGCTCTTCTTGTTGAATTGATCCCTTTACCATTATGTAATGCCCTTCTTTGTCTCTTTTGATCTTTGTTGGTTTAAAGTCTGGTTTATCAGAGACTAGGATTGCAACCCCTGCCTTTTTTTGTTTTCCATTTGCTTGGTAGATCTTCCTCCATCCCTGTATTTTGAGCCTATGAGCCTATGTGTGTCTCTGCATGTGAGATGGGTCTCCTGAATATA
>NW_016877806.1:0-666 GCF_001698545.2 Rhinopithecus bieti
CAGGAGGGTAGATCTTGGATTGTGAAGGGGAGGTCATTTTGTCAAAACTTAGACCAGCACTTTGGCTGGATCTGGTGACTCACGCCTGTAATCCCAACACTTTGGGAGACCAAGGTGGGCAGTCACCTGAAGTCAAGAGTTTGAGACCAGCCTGGCCAACATGGTGAAACCCTGTCTTTACTAAAAATACACAGATTAGTGAGGCATGGTGGTGCCTGCCTGTAGTCCCAGCTACTCAGGAAGCTGAGGCAGGAGAATGGCTTGAGCCAGGGAGACAGAGGTTGCACTGAACTGAGCTCATGGCATTGCACTCCAGCCGGAGCAACAGAGTGAGACTCTATCTCAAAAAAAAAAAAAAAAAAAAAGAAAAAAAAAGAAAAACTTACACCAGCATCTTGAGTCCAATTGAGTCTGCAATGGTCTTAGTCTGAAGCATGCATGGTGATTTGTCTGTAGATCTTTGTCTGCTTTTCTTTGCTTCAAAGTGTACTGTGTGTTTATTATGGATGATTTGAATCCATATCAAGTCTTCAGAGGCAAAGAGAAGTGGCCCTGGCTTGGTGGAGGTTGGTGGCGTGGCTTCCACGGGCATTGGCTCATGTTGTCTGGTTTCTCTCAGGCGGATCTGTGCATGGGACTGCAGGGCTTCCTCATCTTCCACAGCTT
>NW_016877807.1:0-1109 GCF_001698545.2 Rhinopithecus bieti
TAACTGTCAAATTCACCAAGGTTGAAATGAAGGAAAAAATGTTAATGGCAGCCAGAGAGAAAGGCTGGGTTACCCACAAAGGGAAGCCCATCAAACTAACAGTGGATCTCTCAGCAGAAACCCTACAAGCCAGAAGAGAGTGGGGCCAATATTCAACATTCTTAAAGAAAAGAATTTTCAACCCAGAATCTCATATCCAGACAAATTAAGCTTCATAAGTGAAGGAGAAATAAAATCCTTTACAGACAAGCACATGCTGAGAGATTTTGTTACCACCAGGCCTACCTTACAAGAGCTCCTGAAGGAAGCACTAAACATGGAAAGGAACAACCAGTAACAGCCACTGCAAAACATGCCAAATTGTAAAGAAGGTCGACATTATGAAGAAACTGCATCAATTAATGGGCAAAATAAACAGCAAACATCATAATGACAGGATCAAATTCAAACATAATAATATTAACCTTAAATGTAAATGGGCTAGCCCCAATTAAAAGACACAGACTGGCAAATCGGATAAAGAGTCAAGACCCATCGGTGTGCTGTATTCAGGAGATAGGTGTGCTGTATTCAGGAGACCTATCTCACATGCAAAATGCACATAGGCTCAAAATAAAGGTATGGAGGAAGATCTAACAAGCAAATGGAAAGCAAAAAATAAAAGCAGGGGTTGCAATCCTAGTCTCTGATAAAACAGATTTTAAACCAACAAAGATCAAAAGAGACAAAGAAGGCCACTACATAATGGTAAAGGGATCAATTCAACAGGAAGAGCTAACTATCCTAAATATATATGCACCCAATACAGGAGCACCCAGATTCATAAAGCAAGTCCTTAGGGACCTACAAAGAGACTTAGACTCCCACACAATAATAATGGGAGACTTTAATACCCTACTGTCAATATTAAACAGATCAAGAAGACAGAAGGTTAACAAGGATATCCAGGACTTCAATTCAGCTCTGGAACAAGCAGACTTAATAGACATCTACAGAACTCTACACCTCAAAGCAACAGAATATACATTTTTTCTCAGCACCACATTGCTCTTAATCTAAAATTGACCACATAATTGGAAGTAAAACACTCCTCAGCAAATGTAAAAGAA
>NW_016877808.1:0-1689 GCF_001698545.2 Rhinopithecus bieti
CCAGCCTCACTGCTGCCTTGTGGATAGATTGCCGCAGACTGCTGCGTTAACAATGAGGGAGGCTCCGTGGGCGTGGGACCCTCCCGGCCAGGTGTGGGATATATTCTCCTGGTGTGCCTGTCTGCTTAAAGCGCAGTATTGGGGTGGGAGTTACCCGATTTTCCAGGTGTTGTGTGTCTCAGTTCCCCTGGCTAGGAAAACGGATTCCCTTCCCCTTGCGCTTCCAGGTGAGGCGATGCCTCGCCCTGCTTCAGCTCTCGCTGGTCAGGCTGCAGCAGCTGACCAGCACCGATTGTCCGGCACTCCCTAGTGAGATGACCCCAGTACCTCAGTTGAAAATGCAGAAATCACCGGTCTTCTGTGTCGCTCGCGCTGGGAGTTGGAGACCGGAGCTGTTCCTATTCGGCCATCTTGCTCCGCCCCCTAAAGTTTTAAGATAGCTGATAGAAAACAAATTTTAGAACTCAGAAGATTTGTGTTCTAATTGTTTATCATTTTCTCAGCAGCTTTGAGTGAGCTATTTACCAAATGTCAATAAACTAAGAGCTCACATAAAATAGTTGTGTTACAATGCTATGCATATGCATACCTGTGCTGAATACTAGTACCACACTGAATATATGTGAGAATGTGGGCAAATTACTAATATATTACACAACTGAACCTCATTTTTCTAACCAGTTCTGTTCAAAGAAACACTTTAGCCGAATTAAATTTAAAAGAGTTTAATTGAGCAATAAACAATTTGTGATTTGGGCAGCCCCCCAGAATCACAGCAAATTCAGAGTGTCTCCAGAGCAGCCACATGATGGAAGAAGATTTATGAAGAGTAAAAAGATGTTACAGTACAAAAAATGGAAGTGAGGTACAGAAACAACTGGATTGGTTGCAGCTCAGCATTTGCCATATCTGAACATGGTATTAACAGTTACCTACATTTTTTTTTTTTTTTTTTTTTTTTGAGACAGAGTCTTGCTCTGTTGCCCAGGCTGGAGTGCAGTGGCGGGATCTCAGCTCACTGCAAGCTCACCTCCCGGGTTCACGCCATTCTCCTGTCTCAGCCTCCTGAGTAGCTGGGACTACAGGCGCCCGCCACCACGCCTGGCTAGATTTTTGTATTTTAGTAGAGACGGGGTTTCACCATGTTAGCCAGGATGGTCTCGATCTCCTGACCTCGTGATCCGCCCGTCTCGGCCTCCCAAAGTGCTGGGATTACCGGCTTGAGCCACCGTGCCCGGCCAGTTACCTACATTTGATTGGCTAAAACTTAGTGATCGACACAGGTGTTGGCTATGATCGTTTTACACCTCCACTTGTTATAGTTCATGATGTGAAGAAAAACCTTTAGGTCGAACTTAAATATGTAAGGAGGCAGCTTTAGGATAAACTTGATTTAACAGTTCAATTACTATGCTATAACTACTTACTGGAGTATGTGACACTTAGAAAAAGTCATGTAAGGATTGCATGAAATGAAGGAACTTAAGTGGACAACACAGTCCTTGGCAGGTAGAAGGTATTGAATAAATCTTAATAACTCCATTTCCTTATAAAGAGTAGAAGAAGAGATAGAATGCATATAGCTTTCAAATGAGAGTATCAATACCACTATAAATGAAAACCTATTATAGAATAACAGGAAATAAAAGTATAGTATTTTACAAATATCCATCTTAAAAGTAAGTAAAC
>NW_016877809.1:0-1970 GCF_001698545.2 Rhinopithecus bieti
CCATAATTATATACACTTCTGGGTACAATGTTATATTTTTCTATATGAATATAATATGGAAAGCATCCACAAGGATCTGAACTTTTATCATTGTTATTATTAACTATTATTATTAATGATACATGGTCTCCCTTTGTAACCCAGCCTGGAGTGCAGTAACACGATATTGGCTCACTGTATCTTCTACCTCCACAGTTCAGGTTATTCTCCTGCCTCAACCGGAAATTCAAAAAATCAGAGAGCATCTCCCCCTCCAAAGGAATACAGCTCATCACCAGCAATGGATCAAAGCTGGATGCAAAATCACTTTGACAAGTTGAGGGTAGAAAGCTTTGGTCAATCAAACTCTTCAGAGCTAAGAAAGGAACTATGTACCAAGTGCAAAGAAACTAAGAATCTTGAAAAAATAACGGAGGGATAGATAACTAGAATAATCAATGCAGAGAAGACCATAAACAAACTGATAGAGATGAAAACCGTGACATGACAAATACATGAGAAATGCATAAGCTTCTGTAACTGACTCAATCAACTGGAAGAAAGAGTATCAATGATTGAAGACCAAATGAATGAAATGAAGCAAGAAGGGAAGTCCAGAGAAAAAAGAGGAAAAAGAAATGAACAAAGCCTCCAAGAAATATGCATTATGTGAAAAGACCAAATCTACATCTGATTGGTGTGCCTGAAAGTGAGAGGTAAAAGGGAACCAAGTTGGAAAACCCTTGGCAGGATATCATCCAGGAGAACTTCCCCAACCTCATAAGGCAGGTCAACATTCAAATGCAGGAAATACAGAGAACTCCACAAAGATACTCCTCGAGAAGAGCAACTGCAAGACACACAATTGTCAGATTCACCAAAGTTGAAATGAAGAAAAAACTGTTAAGGGCAGCCAAAAAGAAAGTTTGGGTTACACACAAAGGGATACCCAAGAGACTAACAGCAGATTTCTCAGCAGAAACTCTACAAGACAGAAGAGAGTGGGGCCTATATTCAACATACTTAAAGAAAATAATTTTCAACCCAGAATTTCATATCCAGCCAAACTAAGTTTCACAAGTGAAGGAGAAATAAAATCCTTTACAGATAAGCAAATGCTTAGAGATTTTGTCACCACCAGGCCTGCCCTGCAAGAGACCCTAAGGTAAGTATTAAACATAGAAAGGAACAGCTGGTACCAGCCATTGCAAAAACATGCCAAAATGTGAACACCATCAATGCTAGGAAGAAACTGCATCAACTGATGAGCAAAAAAAACAGTTAATATCACAGTGACAGGATCAAGTTCACACATAATATTATTAACCTTAAACGTAAATGGACTAAATGGTTCAATTAAAAGACACAGATTGACAAAGTGGATAAAGTCTGTTGTATTCAAGAGACCCATCTCACATGCAGAGACACACATAGGCTCAAAATAAAGGGATGGAAGAAGGTCTAGCAAGCAAATGGAAAACAAAACAAAACAAAACAAAAAAAGCAGAGGTTGCAATCCTATTTCTGATAAAACAGACTTTAAACCATCAAAGATCAAGAGAGATAAAGAAGGCCATTATGTAATGGTAAAGGGATCAATTCAACAGGGAGACCTAAATATCCTAAATATATATGCACCCAATACAGGAGAATGAAGATTCATAAAGCATGTCCTTAGAGACTTACAAAGAGACTTAGACTCCCATACAATAATAATCGGAGACTTCAATACCCCACTGTCAACTTTACACAGATCAATGAGACAGAAAACTAACAAGTATATCTAGAAATTGAACTCAACTCTGCACCAAGGGGACCTAATAGACATCTGCAGAGCTCTTCACCCCAAATCAACAGAATACACATTCTTCTCAGCACCACATCGCACTTATTCCAAAATTGATGACATAGTTCGAAGTAAAGCACTCCTCAGCAAATGGAAAAGAACAGAAATTATAACAAACTGTCTCTCAGAATACAGTGCAATGAAA
>NW_016877810.1:0-648 GCF_001698545.2 Rhinopithecus bieti
GGCTACCTTGGTGGTTCCTGCCTTTATGTCCCTAGCTCGTGGCTTCGTCCTTGTGTCTAACTCACAGGCAGACAGAGGGAAAGGGAAGTTGTATTCAGCCAACAGCTTGATCTTATTCTCAAGGCTCAAATCGACTGGGTATTTGGAGACTTCTGTGCAAATGGGCGATTTTTGGTTTTTTAAACATGGTGTCTTATTTGTCCTTCAAATGGGTAACTGGTTCTCTTGGGAAAATATAGGCATAAAGCTGGTTCTTTAAAAAAAAAAAAAAATGGGAGTGGGTGTGAGAGAGTGGCTTAGAAATTACACCAGTAATGGTCGGGAGTGGTGGCTTATGCCTGTAATTCCAGCACTTTGAGAGGAGGAGGCAGGTGGATCCCCTGAGGTTAGGAGTTCGAGACCAGCCTGGTCAACATGGTGAAACCCCGTCTGTACTGAAAATATGAAAATTAGCCGGGCATGGTGGCAGGCACCTGTAATCCCAGCTACTTGGGAGGCTGAGGCAGGAGAATCACTTGTACCCGGGAGGCAGAGGTTGCAGTGAGCCGAGATTGCGCCACTGCACTGCACCCTGGGTGACAGAGCAGAAACTCCATCTCAAAATAGAAAAAAGAAAAGAAAAAAAAACAAAACCCGGTAATGGAAACC
>NW_016877811.1:0-467 GCF_001698545.2 Rhinopithecus bieti
TCCTTTTAAATATTGCCCTTGTAATGAAGGATAATACACCCATAGATTACTGTTTTGCAGCTTTTATAAAGGCTGTTGAAATTATTTCACCACGACAGACTGCTGTAATTGGCACCAATGGTTGAGAAAATTTAAAGTAAAAAGGGCTTTCAGAATTTGATGTTTTGGGGAATCTCACCCATCTCCCCCTTTTTGTTTTAAAAGTTGTAATTTTAGGGTAGCATTGGCTCTTTTAATAATTGCTTGACCTTGACTGTTAAATGGAATACCAGTGGAATGATGAATATGGTATAAAGAGAGGAAGGCAACCAATTTGTGAGAGCAATAAGTACGGGCATTATCAGTTTTTAATTTAGTAGGGACTCCCATAACTGCAAAGCAAGTAAGTAAATGAGTAATAACAGAGTTAGCCTTTTCAGAGGGTAATGGCGTAGCCCACTGGAAATGTGACCACGTATCAATAGTAT
>NW_016877812.1:0-1510 GCF_001698545.2 Rhinopithecus bieti
GTGGCCACTGAGACTGATTGTCTAGTTTGTATTGGGGCCACGCCACTGTGGAAAGGAAAACCGCTTCCTCCTAAGGTCTTGTTTGAGCTGTAAGGTTTTTAAATTGGCTAGGAGGCACCCTAAGGAGGTGCTCTTTGGAAATTTGGACTGGGGTTCCCATTTGTTTCCTCTTTACTTATACAATGGACACAATGGAAATGGAAGTGGATCTCTGCCTGGCTTCAAAGCGTCCTTTGAACCACCAGAGACAGACTGCAGGCTCTTGGAGCCACGGTGGAGATTACCTTCAGGTGGACGTCTCCATCCTGAACAGGTCTCCGTAGCCACTTGGTGGCTCAAAAGTGGGCCTCAGACCTGTGCAGGATTTTTGGCTGAGGGAGGTAAAGAGGAGACAAGGGCACTTACCCCAGAGAGGCCGTGAGAGTCAGGGAAGCGGGTCTCAGGTCCTGGTCCGTCTGCGGCGTGGAAGCAGGAGGAGGTTCCTCAATCCTCAGAGGCCTGAGGAGGGATCTCCTTCCGGGTTTCCGGCACCAACTGATTTGTTTTCCTAAGACCACCAGAGCGAGCACTAAAGAACCAGCGAGTAGGCAAGGCTAGGATGCAAATTTATTTTTTGGTCACCTAGCTACAGGGAAGAAGGTGTGGAGGGTGAGGTCTGTTGGCCTCTGGCAAAGGAGGCTGAGAGAGTCACCCGGTGGAGCTCTTGGGCAGAGTTCCTGATGCAGTCCTGACAGGAGTGGGGGGCTGAGGAAGTCCATGCGGCGCACCTGCCTGGAGCGTATTTTCTGGGAGTGGGAGGGCAATAGGCGGGGCACGGGCGTGTCGGGGGGGTGTCACGTAGGTGCGACCAGGTAAATCTTGGTCTCTTTGGATTAACGTCACCTGGCGCATGAATGGTTGATCTGCACCCTCCCGGGCGCCGGCTACATTTTCGTGCGCGAGGGAAAAGTTGGTGATGAAAAACCCGAAGTGCGCCATCTTGCCTCCATTAGTCTAAACACAAACAGGCTAACCAGATTACATTCCACAACTGGTCGGGAGGGTCCCACGCCCACAGAGCCATCCTCATTGCTAGCACAGCAGTCTGCGATCTAACTGCAAGGCAGCAGTGAGGCTGGAGGAGGGGCACCCGCCATTGCTGAGGCTTAAGTAGGTAAACAAAGCCCTTGGAAGATCGAACTGGGTGGAGCTCACAGCAGCTCAAGGAGGCCTGCCAGTCTCTGTAGACTCCACCTCTGGGGACAGGGTACAGCTAAACAACAACAACAAAAACAGCAAAAAAAAAAAAAAAAAAAAAAAAAAAAAAAAAAAAAAAAAAACAAGCAGCAGAAACCTCTGCAGACGCAAATGACTCTGTCTGACAGCTTTGAAGAGAGCAGTGGATATCCCAACACGGAAGTTGAGATCTGAGAACGGACAGACTGCCTGCTCAAGTAGGTCCCTGACCCCTGAGTAGCCTAACTGGGACACATCTTCCACTAGGGGCAGACTGACACCACACACCTCACAC
>NW_016877813.1:0-1049 GCF_001698545.2 Rhinopithecus bieti
CCCCATCATTTTCAGGTACATGAATCAGACGTAGATTTGGTCTTTTCACATAGTCCCATACTTCTTGGAGGCTTTTTTTAACTCTTTTTTCTCTAAATTTCTCTTCTCACTTCATTTCATTCATTTGATCTTCAATCACTGATACCCTTTCTTCCACTTGATCAAATCAGCTACTGACGCTTGTGCATGCGTCACGTAGTTCTCATGCCATGGTTTTCAGCTCCATCACGTCATTTAAGGTCTTCTCTATGCTGTTTATTCTAGTTAGCCATTTGTCTAATCTTTTTTCAAGGTTTTTAGCTTCTTTGAGATGGGTTCAAACATCCTCCTTTAGCTCAGAGAAGTTTGTTATTACCGATCTTCTGAAGCCTTCTTCTCTCAACTTGTCAAAGTCTTTCTCTGTCCAGCTTTTTTCCATTGCTGGCAAGGAGCTGCATTCCTTTGGAGGAGAAGAGGAGTTCCGATTTTAGAATTTTCAGCTTTTCTGCTCTGGTTTCTCCCCATCTTTGTGGTTTTATCTACCTTTGGTCTTTGATGATGGTGAATACAGATGGGGTTTTGGTGTGGATGTCCTTTCTGTTTTCAGTTTTCCTTCTAACAGTCAGGACCCTCAGCTACAGGTCTGTTGGAGTTTGCTGGAGGTCCACTCCAGACCCTGTTTGCCTGGATATCACCAGCTGAGGCTGCAGAACCACAAATATTGCAGAATGCCAAATGTTACTGTGTGATCGTTCCTCTGGAAGCTTCATCTCAGAGGGGCACCTGGCTGTATGAGGTGTCAGTTGGCCCCAACTGGGAGGTGCCTCCCAGTTAGGCTACTCGGGAGTCAGGGACCTACCTGAGGAGGCAGTCTGTCCATTCTCAGACCTCAAACTCCGTGCTGGGAGAACCACTACTCTCTTCAAAGCTGTCAGACAGGGACGTTTAAGTCTGCAGAAGTTTCTGCTGCCTTTCGTTCAGCTATGCCCTGCTCCCAGAGGTGGAGTCTACAGAGGCAGGCAGGCCTCCTTGACCTGTTGTGGGTTCCACCCAGTTCGAGCTTCCAGGCT
>NW_016877814.1:0-272 GCF_001698545.2 Rhinopithecus bieti
CAAACAGTTTCAAGAACGGAGGGGTGGAATTCTGTGTGACGAAGTCACGTAGCAGAAAGCAATCTCTCAGAAAGCTTCTCTCTAGTTATTATCTGAGGATATTTCCTTTTTCACCATGGGCCCCAATGGGCTCCCAAATATCACTTTGCAGATTCCACGAAAAGAGTGTTAGCAAACTGCTTACTGAGGATTAAGTTGTAACACTGTGAGATGATTCCATAGATCACAAAGAAGTTTTTCAGAAAGCTTCTTTCACGTTTTGAACTGTTGAT
>NW_016877815.1:0-272 GCF_001698545.2 Rhinopithecus bieti
GGTAGGGGAATGAAGAAATGGTGAACGATTGTTCAGTGAGTACAAAGCTACAGTAGAGTAGAAATAATAAGTTTATTGGACTTATTACTGGATAATAGTATGATTAGAGTTAACAATAATGAATTGTATATTTCAGAATATATGGAAGAGAGGTTTTGAATATTCTCATCACAAAGAAAAGATAAGATTAAGGGAATTAATATGCTTATTACCCTTATTTGATCATAACAATGTATACAAGCACATGCAAATATTACATTGTACTCCATGAA
>NW_016877816.1:0-467 GCF_001698545.2 Rhinopithecus bieti
AGACATAACCACTGCTGATGGAGTAACCAGAGACAGCGCAGGTGAGGGACAGGGTCTCCGAAGGCTTCACCACTCCTGGGCCCGACTCCTGCAGCTGCACCTGGGACAGGACCCCTGTGAACAGAGAGACCCACAGTGAGCCCTGGGATCAGAGACAGCCTCCCATATCGTCCTATCTGCATCCCCGAGACACTTACATCTGGGAGCTGCCACCAGGAGGAGGAAGAACCACAGGTGCTTCATGTTCTTACACAGGATGTCCATGACTCTCACAGAGCATTTCCCATGTGAGCAGGACCCTGAATTTAAGGAAATGTGTGGTGGTTTCCTGTGGGTGCCTAAGTGAGGATTTGCATGTGGGTGGTGCCTTTGTATGGAGAGGTGTAAAAAGAGGATGGAGGACCCTGTCTTTTGGGCTCACGCTGGGAGTAGGATGCTGGCTGTGCCCTCTGAGAACTCAATTCTCT
>NW_016877817.1:0-1379 GCF_001698545.2 Rhinopithecus bieti
CCAGGTGAGAGATAATTCATCCAGCTACATTTATGAATATTTGGTGCTGTCCATAGTAGAAGTCTAGGGATAAAACTAAGGCGGAGTTCATGTATATTTTGCCTTTCTTTTCTTTTTTGTTTCTTTCTTTCATTTTCTTTTCTTTTGTTTGCTTATTTGTTTGGTTAGTTTAGTTTATTCTGGGGACTTTTGGAATAAGCTCATTTTATGGACAAGAATAATGCAAGTAGAAGTTTGCCTTCCTCTAGGCCATTCCACACTCTGTTCCCAGTCTTTTCCATGCCCTCTTTTCTGGGTTGTCCAGCTCAAACTGGGAGGCAGCTGGGACTGTTGCAGAGTCTCTTCCTTGTTCAGTGTTGGTTCCCAGAGCTCCAAGATCTACTTATTCACTAGTTAAAGTGCTGCTTGCATTGCTGAGCTCTTCTTCTTGATTAATTAAAGAGAAGGGTGTTTGGTCAAGTGCTTGACATTAAGAGAGTTCCTAAGCTCTACTGAGGGCTATCTCATGCCTCTAAAACACCAAGCTACTTTGAGCCCCTTCACCCATTTTAATTTGCTGAAGGCCTTAAGGGTCCAGTTTAGCTTCTGGTGCCCATAGGATAAACAGATGTGCATGGTGGAAGGTCTGTCACTTTTGACTCAAGAAAAGTAGTGAAACTAGAAAGAGAGATTGAGGCAATGGTGTCTGGCTGGTTCTAGAAACTTTGGAAGCCTTAGAACAACACACTCAAAGTGTAGAGATACTATGTAGAGACTATACTTAGCCATGACAAGAAATATAGAGACCTGAGGTCTATACTCAGTTGAACCAGTAACATGCCAAGAGTTGATCATAGAAAAGTAACTCAAAGTTAACAAAGTTAATTTTCATTGTGTTCAACAGTGTTGTATCATCCCTGGCCCATTCTTACTTTTTGAGATTTAAAAGAAACAAGAGACATGGCACATATATACATATGTAACAAACCTGCACGTTGCACACATGTACTCTAGAACTTAAAGTATAATTTAAATAAAAAAGAAACAAGAAGTTAAAAAAAATCATGATGGTTATTATTAAAATGAAAATTGCTGATAAGTTAAAAGGGGAGAATATGAATAATAGGATTCTTTGTTTCTCTGTGTCCAGGTTCACTTAAACTTGCAAAAGATGACCGACCTCTTGAGAAGTGTTGTCACTGTAATTGATGTTTTCTACAAATACACCAAGCAAGATGGGGAGTGTGGCACACTGAGCAAGCATGAACTAAAGGAACTTCTGGAGAAAGAGTTTCATCCAGTTCTGAAGGTGAGAAACATGTGCCAGAACTGAAGGCTCCTGGAGTCCTGTACATGCTCTGTTATATGACCCAGATCAGCTAAAATGTGCACAGCCCCAG
>NW_016877818.1:0-1504 GCF_001698545.2 Rhinopithecus bieti
GTTTCTTTCTTTCTTTCTTTCTTTCTTTTAATGAGGCAAACACTGTCCTCTATTACACTGAACTGTCACACCTTTAAGAAGTTGGTCCAAACTACTATCTTCTTTATACCAATAAGAAGGATCAGGACATAGAAAGTTAAGTAAATGGTCCAAGTCAGTAAATGTGGATTCATGATTTTGAAACTGTGTGGTCGGATTTCAGGTACTGTCGTCTTAATGCCTTGCTGTGAGATTTGAGATCCACGATAACTTGGCATTGTTGAGATATTGGGAAGCTACTATCAGAATCAGTCCTCTGCTTGCTTTGTTAGTGTAAACTAGAGATAATTTAGTATAAAATGTCCCAATAAAACATTCCCCAAGCATATGTAAACCACGACATAATAGATGTATCAAAGTAGCAGAATGCTATTATGTGCAAGAGATTAACCAGACTGAAGCTATTTGTCATAGCAACGGGTGCTAGAGTTGACAAATTACAATTGAACCCAGTTTGTAGCAAAATGTTAGACAGAGCCTTGGCACTGATTAATTGATGTGAACGTCCAGCCTAGAATACATTAGAGCAATTTAAGTATCATTCAAAACAGAATATAACCATGCTCTCTAAAACATCCCATACTGTACCAGGCAACTAACTTTGTTTGATTCTATAATGCAAATATTTTATGCCTAAGACTTTTAAAGCACAGACTGTGTTAGTAGCCAGACACACCACCAATTTAGTAATTTTAATGAAAAGAAAATACATTTTTTTTTTTTTTTTTTTTTTTTTTTTTTTTTTTTTTTTTGGAAGGGTCTCCTCCTCTGTCCCCCAGGTTGGAGTGCAGTGGCCGGATCTCAGCTCATTGCAAGCTCCGCTTCCCGGGTTCACGCCATTCTCCTGCCTCAGCCTCCCGAGTAGCTGGGACTACAGGCGCCCGCCAGGTCGCCCGGCTAGTTTTTTGTATTTTTAGTAGAGACGGGGTTTCACCATGTTAGCCAGGATGGTCTTGATCTCCTGACCTCGTGATCCGCCCATCTCGGCCTCCCAAAGTGCTGGGATTACAGGCTTGAGCCACCGCGCCCAGCTAAGAAAATACATTTTACATTAAATGCTTATATTGATTGTCAAGGAGCCTGACTACAGATCTTTTAAAACTTGCAGCATAGGGTTAAGAGGGACCATCCTCTCTTAGAAATTTCTTAAAAAGAAATTTTAACTCTGGGTAATGTGTTTACCCTAATTAGATAAGAAACCTCATCCTAATAAAATTAATGGACTGAAGGTGACGTGTTCAGGGAGAGGAGGGAAAGAGTTTAGAAAGCAGAAAATTTTGCTTTCTGAGCTAGAAAATGGATGTTGAACTTAAATCTCTTCAGACAATGAGCTGGTCATATCTTCACAAGAATAGGCTACCTCTTTCTTGCATTTAAGGTTTCTGTTATGAAACAGGGAACATGGTTATATTCTACTGAAAAGAAAGTTGAAATGGAGTAGAATCAGTGGAGTTTCATATTACCT
>NW_016877819.1:0-292 GCF_001698545.2 Rhinopithecus bieti
AAGGTGGCTGGTGAGCGTTACGTGTACAAGTTTGTGTGTGAGCCCGAGGCCCTCTTCTCTTTGGCCTTCCCGGACAATCAGCGTCCAGCTCTCAAGGCCGAGTTTGACCGGCCTGTCAGTGAGGAGGACACAGTCCCTTTGTCTCACTTGGACGAGACCCCCGCCTACCTCCCAGAGCTGGCTGGCCCCGCCCAGCCGTTTGGCCCCAAGGGTGGCTACTCTTACTAGCCCCCAGCGGCTGTTCCACCTGCCGCAGGTGGGTGCTGCCCTGTGTACATATAGATGAATTTGG
>NW_016877820.1:0-467 GCF_001698545.2 Rhinopithecus bieti
GCGCAATGAAGCCTATGGTGGAAAAGGGAATATCCTCATATAAAAACTAGAAAGAAACCTTCTGAGAAACTGCTATGTAGTGTGTTAATTCACCTGACAGAGGTACATGATTCTTTCTATGGAACAGTTTGGCAGCACTGTTTTTGGGAAATCTGACAAGGGATATTTTCAATCACATTGAGGCCTATGGTGACAAAGGAAATATCCTCAGATAAAAACTGGAAAGAAGCTTTCTGAGAAGTCCCTTGGTGATGTATGTATTCATATCACAGAGTGACACCTTTCTTTTCATGGAGCAGTTTGCTAACACTGTTTTAGTGGAATCTGCAAAGCGATATTTGTGAGCGCTTTGAGGCCTATAGTGAAAAAGGAAATAAAATCAGAAAAAAACTAGAAAGAAACTTTTGAGAAACTGTTTTGTGATGTGTGAATTCATCTCACAGAATGACACTCTTCTTTTCAATGAG
>NW_016877821.1:0-1052 GCF_001698545.2 Rhinopithecus bieti
CAACAGACTACATGCTTCTCAGCACCGCATCACACTTCTTCCAAAATTGACCACATGGTTAGAAGTAAAGCACTCCTCAGCAAATGTAAAACAACAGAAATCACAACAAACTGTCTCTCACACCACAATGCAATCAAATTAGAACTCAGGATTAAGAAACTCACTCACAACTGCACAACTACATGGAAACTGAACGACCTGCTCCTGAATAACTACAGGGTAAATAACGAAATGAAGGCAGAAATAAAAATGTTCTTTGAAACCAATGAGAACAAAGACAAAACATACCAGAATCTCTGGGACACATTTAAAGCAGTGTGTAGAGGGAAATGTATAGCACTAAATACCCACAAGATAAAGCAGGAAAGATCTAAAATTGACACCCCGACATCACAATTAAAAGAACTACAGAAGCAAGAACAAACAAATTCAAAAGCTAGCAGAAGGAAAGAAATAACTAAGATCAGAGCAGAACTGAAGGAGAGAGAGACACAAAAGCCCTTCAAAAAAATGAATTCAGGAGGTGGTTTTTTGAAAAGATCAACAAAACTGATAGACCACTAGCAAGATTAATGAAGAAAAGAGAGAAGAATCAAACAGATGCAATTAAAAAAAAATGATAAACGGGATATCACCACCAATCCCACAGAAATACAAATTACTATCAGAGAATACTATAAACACCTCTACACAAATAAACAGAAAATCTAGAAGAAATGGATAATTTCCTGGACACACACACCTTCCCAAGGCTAAACCAGGAAGAAGTTGAATCTCTGAATAGACCAATAACAGGCTCTGAAATTGAGGCAATAATTAATAGCCTACCAACCAAAAAAAAGTCCAGGACCAGACGGATTCACAGCTGAATTCTACTAGAGATACAAAGAGGAGCAGGTACCATTCCTTCTGAAACTATTTCAATCAATAGAAAAAGACGGAATCCTCCCTAACTCATTTTATGAGGCCAGCATCATTCTGATACCCAAGACTGGCAGAGACACACACACAAAAAAAGGAATTTTAGACCAATATCCCTGATGAACATCGAT
>NW_016877822.1:0-987 GCF_001698545.2 Rhinopithecus bieti
CACCTCCTGGATTCAAGGGATTCTCCTGCCTTAGCCTCCCAAGTAGCTGGGATTACAGGCATGTGCCACCATGCCCAGCTAATTTTTGTATTTTTAGTAGAGACAGGGTTTCACCATGTTGGCCAGGCTGGTCTCGAACTCCTGACCTCAGGTGATCCACCTGCCTCAGCCTCCCAAAGTGCTGGGATTACAGGTGTGAGCCACCGTGCCTGGTCACCATTCTTTTACCTGACTGGCATTTAAAGGAATTTTATTTCCCAGAACTGTAGGGAAAACTGTGTCCTGAAGGCCATCAGCCATCCATGTGACTTCATGTTTGGCTGAGATAGGGGTCCAACTCCCTTGCTGGCAAGGGAAAGGTCATGACTATAATAATCCTCTTGTGGTTTCTAGCTTAGGTTTGTGTCACCATGCACTCCTCTGAAAAAATTGTGCTTTTAGCTTTAAAGGGCACCAAGTAAGGGTGGCTAGAACCCCAGGAGCCAGGCTGGATGAACCATCTCAACGCCTTGGCCTTTTAATTCATCACTTTCAGTAATGGACAGGATTGTGGAAAGTATTCATTCTTCAGCCACCAAGTGTACATCAAATGTCAGCTCATGTACCTGGCAAAAAAATTAGTTGAATATTTATGATGCCGTCTTGGGGCAAGTTTCAGTGAAAGTTCTAAAGTTCATGATAATAAATGTTAGAAAGCATTGGTAGCTAATATGTACCATATACTTTCTCCCTTTGGTATCTTTTCAAATTGTGAACATAACCTGACTTGAATTTGTGGGACAAACAAAACAGTTGACTCAATACTGCTGTATGTTGGAATTCAATTAAATTCTGTAAGTGTTTATTGAGTGCCTGTTAAGTATAAGATCTGATAACCAGGGGAACTCCTCAAAGACAACTCGAGTTTCACTCAATTATTCATTTTCTTAACTTTCATTTCCCTAATTGGGAGAAGATTGTGATGTGGTCATTTTATGAACCGCCCAA
>NW_016877823.1:0-465 GCF_001698545.2 Rhinopithecus bieti
CTTCACGTCCCTTGTAAGTTGTATTCAGAGGTATTTTATTCTCTTTGTAGCGATGGTGAATGGGAGTTCACTCATGATTTGGCTCTCTCCTTGTCTATTATTGATGTACAGGAATGCCTGTGATTTTCGTATGTTGGTTTTGTATCCTGAGAATTTGCCGAAGTTATTTATCAGCTTAAGGAGATTTGGGCTGAGATGATGGGGTTTTCTAAATATACAATCATGTCATCTGCAAACAGAGACAATTTGACTTCCTCTCTTCCTATTTGAATACCCTTTATTTCTTTCTCTTGCCTGATTGCCCTGGCCAGAACTTCCAACACTATGTTGAATAGGAGTGGTGAGAGAGGGCATCCTTGTCTTGTGCCAGTTTTCAAAGGGAATGCTTCCAGCTTTTGCCCATTCAGTATGATATTGGCTGTGGGTTTGTCATAAATAGCTCTTATTATTTTGAGATATGTTCCA
>NW_016877824.1:0-646 GCF_001698545.2 Rhinopithecus bieti
ATGCGACTCACAGAGTTACACGTTTCCCTTCAGTGATCAGGTTGTTAACACCGATTTCTGGAAATCTGAAATGAGATACTTCATAGTGCAATGAAGCTTACGGTGACACAGGAAATAACATCAGATGAAAACTAGAAAGAAGCTTTCTGAGAAACTTCTTGATGATGGGTGAATTCATCTCCCAGAGTTACACTTACGTTTCATTGAGCAGTCCATTAACACTGTCTTTGAGGAACCTGAGAAGGGTTTCTTTGGATCGCATTGAGGCCTACGCTGATAAAGTCAATTTCATCAGTTCAAAACGTGAAATAAGCTTTCTGAGGAACTTCTTTCTGATCAGTGAGTTCATCTCACAGACTTACAACTTAGACCTCAGGAAGCAGTTTGCTAAGGCTCTTTTCGTGGAAACTGCAAAGTGATATTTGGGAGCCCATTGGGGCCCATGGTGACAAAAGCAGTATCCTCACATAAGAACTAGAGAGAAGCTGTCTGAGAGATTGCTTTCTGAAACGTGACTTAATCACACAGAATTCCACCCTTCCCTTTTTCTAACAGTTTGCTAACACTGTTGTTGTGGATTCTGCAAAGTGATATTTGGGAGATCATAGGCGCCCATGGTGAGAAAGGGAGTATCCTCACATAAAAA
>NW_016877825.1:0-272 GCF_001698545.2 Rhinopithecus bieti
TTTTTTTGGTGTAGTGGAAGTTAGAAATTCTAGTTGTTATTAAGTATGTGTCAGAAGGTAGAGGGGGATTGGGAGTGGGTATATTGTTTAGAAATATAATTTGCTATAAGGTTTATTTGGTCTGATTTGGAGGATAAGAATGTTTTAATTTTGTGTCTTTTACATGTTTGTCCATTTATTTTACTAATTTTATTCTTGGAAGCCACAAGCTGGTTCAGTATTTCTCAAACAAGAATCAAAGTGGACATTTGGAGGCACAGTGTATCTCCTTG
>NW_016877826.1:0-646 GCF_001698545.2 Rhinopithecus bieti
ATATAATAGATTTAGTTATAAAATATACACATAATTGATATAATAGATATAGGTATAAAATATAGATAAATAGATATAATACATATAGGTGTAAAATATGGACACAATAGATATAATAGATATAGGTATAAAATATAGATATAATAGGTATAATAGATATAGATATAAAATATAGATATAAGAGATATAGATATAGGTATAAAATATAGATATTATGGATATTATAGATATAGGTATAAAATACAGGTATAACAGATATCGCTGTGAAATATAGACACAATAGATATAGATATAGGTATAAAATAAAGATAAAATAGATATATGTACAAAAATTGATATATTAGATATAATATATATAGGTATAAAATATAGACATAATAGATGTAATAGATACAGATATAAAATATAGACATAATAGATATAATAGATATAGGTATAAAATATAGACATAATAGATATAATAGATATAGGTATAAAATATAGACATAATAGATATAATAGATATAGGTATAAAATATAGACATAATAGATATAATAGATAAAGGTATAAAATAAAGACATAATAGATATAATAAATATAGGTATAAAATATAGACATAAGAGATACGATAGATATAGTTATAAAATATGGACATAATAGATATAG
>NW_016877827.1:0-271 GCF_001698545.2 Rhinopithecus bieti
AATGAAATGTTTCCCATCATAGTGGATTCTTAAGCACGTTCTCCACGTATGCGGCGTGCTAGCTGGATGTCTTTTGGCATAATTGTTACACGTTTGGCATGGATAGCACACAGGTTGGTGTCTTCAAAAGGCCAACGAGATAGGCCTCACTTGCCTCCTGCAAAGCACCGATAGCTGCGCTCTGGAAGCGCAGATCTGTTTTAAAGTCCTGAGCAATTTCTCGCACCAGACGCTGGAAGGGAAGTTTGCGAATCAGAAGTTCAGTGGACTT
>NW_016877828.1:0-272 GCF_001698545.2 Rhinopithecus bieti
GCTCACAAGCGATACTGTAGTGAGCGTTCTTGGGCCTGCCTCTTTATGCCCCTGTGGGGATGCTACTCCAGGAAACAGACCCAGCAGTGGCCTCACCACATCATAGACTTTCTTGATTTCGTTTCTGCTGTTGCCATATTGCTGTCCCCAGGTGTACCCCAGGGCCACTGGGTGCTCCCAGCAGCAGCTATGAAGAACCTGTTTCCTTACGTCTTTGCCCAGTTTCTATAATTACATTTCTGCCAACCTGATGGGGGAGAGATCCTGGTCCG
>NW_016877829.1:0-1052 GCF_001698545.2 Rhinopithecus bieti
GGAGGATAACTTGAGCCCAGAAGGTTGAAGCTGCAGTCAGCTAGGATGGTGCCACTGCACTCCGGCCTGGGCGACAGAGCAAGACTGAAAAAACAAAACAAAACACAAAAAAAAAACAGAGAGAGGGAGAGAGAGAAAGAGAGAGAACAATCCCTGCCCTCCTTGAACCAAGGCTTTCACCTTTGAGTGGCAGAAGACAGATAGGAAATAAACAAGCAAGCAAACCAAAATATTAGATGGCATCAGTGCTATGGGAAAGAACAAGACAGAGAAAGGAGAGGAAGCCTGTGGGTGCATGCGTGTGTGCGTGTGTGCGTGTGTGCGTGTGTGTGTGTGTGCGTGTGTGTGTGTGTGCGTGTGTGTGTGTGTGAGAGAGAGAGATGGCGGGGTGGGAGATGGTAGGGTAGGATGGAGGGGCTGCAATTCCAAGTAGGGAGTAGTCAAAGAAGGTTTTGCTGAGGACAACATTTGAGCCCAGATGGGAGGGACACAGCTACGTGCAAATCTGGGTGTGAAACAGCTGGAAGGCCCGTGTGACAGAAGTGGAGTGAGGGAGGTGGACTTGGAGGTGGTTGGGGAAGCGGAGGTGGTGGGGAAAGTAGGATCATGCTGTGGGAGGGGAGCACAGACAAATCTTACCAGGCCCTGTAGGCCATTTCCCAAAGAGGATGACTTTTATCTGGGTAAGATGGAATGTTCTAACATGGAAGTGACGCACCATCTATTTTTTTTTTTGCGGGGGGATGGAGTTTCACTCTTAGTGCCCAGGCTGCATTGCAATGGTGCCATCTCGGCTCACCACAACCTCCGCTTCCTGGGTTCAAGCGATTCTCCTGCCTCAGCCTCCCAAGTAGCTGGGATTACAGGCATGCACCACCATGCCCCGCTAATTTTGCATTTTTAGCAATACATGATTTCTCCTTGTTGGTCAGGCTGGTCTTGAACTCCCGACCTCAGTTGATCTGCCTGCCTTGGCCTCCCAAAGTTTTGGGATTACAGGTCCGAGCCACCACGCCTGGTTGACACACCATCTATTTTAGCATCAAAAGCAC
>NW_016877830.1:0-467 GCF_001698545.2 Rhinopithecus bieti
TAAGGAAGCACTAAACGTGGAAAGGAACAACCAGTACCAGCCATTGAAAAACATGCCAAAATGTAAGAACTACCAAGGCTAGTAAGACACTGCATCAACTAACGAGCAAAATAACCAGTTAATATCATAATGGCAGGATCAAGTTCACACATAACAATATGAACCTTAAATGTAAATGGACTAAATGCTCCAATTAAAAGACACAGACTGGCAAACTGGATAAAGAGTCAAGACCCATCAGTCTGCTGTATTCAGGAGACCCATCTCATATGCAGAGACATACATAGGCTCAAAATAAAGGGATGGAGGAAGATCTACCAAGAAAATGGAGAGAAAAAATAAAAGCAGGGGTTGCAATACTAGTTTCTGATAAAAGAGACTAAAAACCATCAAAGATCAAAACAGACAAAGAAGGCCATTACATAATGGTAAAGGGATTAATTCAACAGGAAGAACTACCTATTCTA
>NW_016877831.1:0-468 GCF_001698545.2 Rhinopithecus bieti
ATAGATTTCCTTTTATTTATTTAAATTTTTTATTATACTTTAAGTTCTAGGGTACATGTGCACAACGTGCAGGTTTGTTACGTAGGTATACATGTGCCATGTTGGTTTGCTGCACCCATCTACTCGTCATTTACGTTACGTATAGTTTTCCTCAAAAAAGTTTTTTTTTGAGACAGGGTCTGGCTCTGTCTCCCAGGCTGGAGTGCAAAGATGCAATCTCAGCTCACTGTAACCTCTACCTCCTGGGTGCAAGTGATCCTCCCTCCTCAGCCTCCTGATTAGCTGGGACTATAGGCACATGCCATCATGCCCATCTAATTTTTTTATTTTTAGTAGACACGAGGTTTCACCATGTTGCCCAGGCTGGTCTTGAACTCCTGGCCTCCCAAAGTGCTGGAATTATAGGCATGTGCCATCATGCCCATCTGACTTATAGTTTTCCATTGAAACAAAATTTATCTCTGTAGC
>NW_016877832.1:0-468 GCF_001698545.2 Rhinopithecus bieti
TATCCTCAGATGAAAACTAGAAAGAAGCTTTCTTGGAAACTTCTTGATGATGTGTGAGTTCGTCTCACAGAGTTAGACTTATGTTTCATGGAGCAGTCCATTAACACTGTCTTTGGGGAACCTGAGAAGGGCTGCGTTGGATCGCATTGAGGCCTACGGTGATAAACGAAATATCACCAGTTCAAAACGTGAAAGAAGCTTTGTGAGAAACTTCTTTGTGATCTGTGAATTCATCTCACAGAGTTACAACTTATTCCTGAGGAAGCAGTTTGCTAACACTCTTTTCGAGGAATCTGCAAAGTAATGTTTGGGAGCCCTTTGGGGCCCATGGTGAAAAAGGAAATATCCTGAGATAATAACTAGAGAGAAGCTTTCTGAGAGATTGCTTTCTGATGTGTGACTTCTTCACACAGAATTCAACCCTTCCCTTCTTGGAACCTTTTGCTACCTCTGTTGTCCTGGATTCTG
>NW_016877833.1:0-1053 GCF_001698545.2 Rhinopithecus bieti
CAATAATAATGGGAGACTTTAACACCCCACTGTCAATATTAGACAGATCAATGAGAGAAGTTAACAAAGTTATCCGGGACTTGAACTCAGCTCTGCACCAAGTGTACCTAATAGATAGACATAGAACTCTCCACCCCAAATCAGCACCACATCATACTTATTCCAAAGTTGACCACATAGTTGGAAGTAAAGCACTCCTTAGAAAATGTAAAAGAACAGAAATCACAACAAACTGTCTCTCAGACCACAGTGCAATCAAATTAGAACTCAAGATTAAGAAACTCACTCAAAACTGCACAACTACATGGAAACTGAAGAACCTGCTCCTGAATGACTACTGGGTAAATAATGAAAAGAAGGCAGAAATAAAGATATTCTTTGATGAGAATCATCATCAATGAGAACAAAGACACAATGTATCAGATTCTCTGGGACACATTTAAAGCAATGTGTAGAGGGAAATTTATAGCACTAAATGCCCACAAGAGAAAGCAGGAAGTATCTAAATTCGACACCCTACCATCATAATTAAAAGAACTAGACGAGCAAGAGCAAACAAATTCAAAAGCTACCAGAAGGCAAGGAATAACTAAGATCATAGTAGGACTGAAGGAGATATAGACACAAAAAAACCCTTCAAAAAATCAATGAATCCAGGAGCTGGTTTTTCGAAAAGATCAACAAAACTGATAGACCACTAGCCAGACTAATAAAGAAGAAAAGAGAGAAGAATCAAATAGATGCAATAAAAAATGATAAAGGGGATATCACCACTGATCCCACAGAAATACAAACGACCATCAGAGAATACTATAAACACCTCTATGCAAATAAACTAGAAAATCTAGAAGAAATGGATAAATTCCTGGACACATACACCCTCCCAAGACCAAACCAGGAACAAGTTGAATCCCCGAATAGACCAATAACAGGCTCTGAAATTCAGGCAATAATTAAGAGGCTGCCAACCAAAAACCAGTCCAGGACCAGATGGATTCACAGCTGAATTGTACCAGAGGTACTGAGAGGAGCTGGTACCATTCCTTCTGAAAC
>NW_016877834.1:0-1070 GCF_001698545.2 Rhinopithecus bieti
AATCCCACAGAAATACAAACTGCCATCAGAGAATACTATAAACACCTCTACGTGAATAAACTAGAAAATCTAAAGAAATGGATAAATTCCTGGACACATGCACCCTCCCAAGACTAAATCAGGAAGTTGAATCTCTGAATAGACCAAAAACAGGCTCTGAAATTGAGGCAATAATTAATAGTCTACCAACCAAAAAAAGTCCAGAACCAGACAGATTCACAGCCGAATTCTACCAGAGGTACAAAGAAGAGCTGGTACCATTCCTTTTGAAACTATTGCAACCAATAGAAAAAGAGGGAATCCTCCCTAACTCGTTTTATGAGGCCAGCATCATCCTGGCAGGGACACAACAAAAAAAGAGAATTTTAGACCAATATCCCTGATGAATATGGATGCGAAAATCCTCAATGAAATACTGGCAAACCAAATCCAGCACATCAAAAAGCTTATCCACCATGATCAAGTTGGCTTCATCCCTGGGATGCAAGGCTAGTTCAACATCTGCAAATCAATAAACGTAATCCATCATATAAACGGAACCAATGACAAAAACCACATGATAATCTACATAGATGCAGAAAAGGCCTTCTACAAAATTCATCAGTACTTCATGCTAAAAACTCTTAATAAACTCAGTATTGATGGACTGTATCTCAAAATAATAAGAGCTATTTATGACAAACCCACAACCAATATCATACTGAATGGGCAAAACTGGAAGCATTCCCTTTGAAAACTGGCACAAGACAGGAATGCCCTCTCTCACCACTCCTATTCAACATAGTGTTGGAAGTTCTGGCCAGGGGAATCAGGCGGGAGAAAGAAATAAAGGGTATTCAATTGGGAAAAGAAGAAGTCAAACTGTCCATGTTTGCAGATAACATGACTGTATATTTAGAAAACCCCATCGTTTCAGCCCAAAATCTCCTTAAGCTGATAAGCAACTTCAACAAAGTCTCAGGATACAAAATCAATGTGCAAAAATCACAAGCATTCCTATACACCAATGATAGACAGAAAGCCAAATCATAAGTGAAATTCCATTCACAATTGCTACAAAGAGAATAAAA
>NW_016877835.1:0-1508 GCF_001698545.2 Rhinopithecus bieti
ACAATAAACAAATGTGTGGATGTGTCTTTATAGCAGCATGATTTATAATCCTTTGGGTATATACCCAGTAATGGGATTGCTGGGTCAAATGGTATTTCTAGTTCTAGATCCTTGAGGAATCGCCACAGTCCTTGTTTTATCTGACACTTCATTCTATGACACCCGAGTGAGGGAGACATCATGTCCGCTATTTAATAGAGGAGGTTAAGTGACTTGCCTAGTGTCACAGCTACTTTGCTATTTTGCAGCAGAGTCAGAATTACTACCAAAGGAAGTGGATTCCAACATCAGTGTTCTTTGTACTACATTTTCCAGCCCAAGGAAGCAGGATAATGGCAAGGTGGAGGGCAGAGGGGGTGAGGGCAGGTTTCCAGAGTGATCTTTAGAAAAATACATTCTTGACAAGGAGAGTTGTCACTCCTCATGACTCTGACAACACAAATAAAACACCCCTACTTGAATGGATGGCAAACAGTTTTGCAGGCATTAGGGGTTTTTAATCCAATCTTGAGCACTCAGATTTTGATTACATAGGACATTTGGGGAAAGAGTAGTTTATATTGAGTGGGAAGCCGTATTGTTCTGTGTTTAAAGTATGCACGCTCTGGGAGAGAGCTTTAGAATATTATGGCTCTGAAAGAAACACTTTCATCCTGGCAGTGGTATTTTCAAGCCTAAAACGACTTCATCATTTTCAATGGCCCACCCAGACACAGCCAAGGACAAGACTGATACCCAGGCTGATATTATGCTAAGTCTTGGATGACCCTTTAAGTCCTTGTTTTTGTCTTCTACCTCAAACTTGAGAGTAAGGGACCTTAGGTTGACCTGTTGCTCAAGAACCAAGGTGAACAAATGTTTTCTGTGAAGGGCCTGCTAGTAAATATTTTAGGCTTTGTGGGCCAGACATCTCTGTCACACTATTCAACTCTGCCACTCTAGGGCAAAAGCAGTGACAGGCCATAGGTAAACAAATAGGTGTGGCCAGAGCTGGCTGTGAACTTGCAGGACCCGGAGAGTTGAGTGCTCCTTAATTTGTTAAACCCTGGGCACCTTGCTTGTCTCACCTTAATCGCAGGCCTGAGCAGGACTGTATCATAATAAAATCTTGTTTACAAAAGCAGTAGGCATCCTAAAAGTCAAAAAGCAGAAGCAATCCAAGTGTCTATCAACTGAGGAATGGGTGAACAAAACGTCGTCTATCCATACAATGGGATATTATTTGGTCATAAGAAGGAATGAGATACTGTCACATGCTACAGCATGGAGAAAACCTAGAAAGTGGTATGCTAAAAACAAGAAGTCAGTTATAAAAAAAAAAAAACCCAGTATTATATGATTCCACTCATTCAAATGGAATGTCCAGAACAGGGAGGTCTATAATGACAGACAGCACATCTGTAGTTACTTGGTGAGGAGGGGCAGAATGAGAAGACATTAAGGGGTAGGGATGGTAGCTAAAGGGCTTCGACGTGATGAAAATGTTCTGAAATTGACTGTGGCGATGG
>NW_016877836.1:0-291 GCF_001698545.2 Rhinopithecus bieti
GTTTTATCTGACTATATTTCCTCTTTCACCATAGGCCCGAATGTGATCACAAATGTCCATTTGCAGATCCATCCACGAGGGAGTTTCCAAGCTGCGTAATGTAAAGAAAGCTTTATCTATGTGAGATGATTACACATATCACAGAGTAGTTTCCTAGAAAGCTTCTTTCCAGTTTTGTCTGAGGCTATTTCCCTTTTCACCATCGGCATCAACATGCTCCCGAATATCACTTGGTACCTGTTTCTCCAAAAGGGTTTCCCCGACGCTGTATGAGAAGAGAGGTATAACACT
>NW_016877837.1:0-3923 GCF_001698545.2 Rhinopithecus bieti
GGGCGACAGCCAGACTCCGTCTCAAAAAAAAAAAAAAAAAAAAAAATTGAGGGTGGTGATGCATGCCTGTAGTCCCAGCTACTTGCGAGGCTGAGAGGGGAGGATCACTTGAGTGCAGGAGGTTGAGGTTGCAGTGTACTGTGATTGTGCCATTGCACTCCAGCCTGGGCAACAGAGCAAGACCCTGTGTCAAAAATAAAAGTGCTTGGCCTTGGGTTTCAGTGGTCAAAGAGTCTCGATCCCACTTGGGGTCCTTGTGACGTTACCTGCCAAGTGAAACAGCGCTTCTGTGGCTGAGACATCCACCGTTTGTTTTGCAGGCTGAACTGTCTGCTTGCTTGGAAGGCCCAGCTGGCTCAGCACAAATCCTTTAACTGTTTCTCCCGAACAGGGTATCAAGTCAGCAAACCAGCTGTGATCTCCAGTTTGGAGCAGGGGAAGGAGCCATGGATGGAGGAGGAAGAGATAAGGATGTGGAGCTTCCCAGGTGAGTGGGTGGCCTGCAGAGGGCTGCGGGATGAGGCTCCTGGAAGTCTACAAAGCAGAACCCATGGATGTTCTCGTTTTCTTTTTTTTTTGAGATGGAGTCTTACTTAGCTGCCCAGGCTGGAGTGAGTGCAGTGGTGCAATCTCAGCTCACTGCAACCTCTGCCTCCCAGGTTCAAGTCATTCTCCTGCTTCAGCCTCCTGAGTAGCAGGGATTTTCAGGTACATGCCACCATGCCTGACTAATTTTGTATTTTTAGTAGAGACTGGGTTTCACCATGTTGGTCAGGCTGGTTTCAAACTCCTGACCTCAGGTGATCCACCCGCCTTGGCCTCCCAAAGTGCTGGGATTACTGGCGTGAGCCATGGCGCCCTGCCGGATGTCGTCTTGTTTCAGGCAACTGTTCTCAAAAGCCTGGGATCTTGGCTGGGCGTGGTGGCTCGCGCCTGTAATCCCAGCACTTTGGGAGGCCAAGGCGGGCGGATCATGAGGTCAGGAGATCAAGACCATCCTGGCTAACACAGTGAAACCCCGTCTCTACTAAAAATTAGCCAGGTGTGGTGGCACACCCCTGTAGTCCCAGCTACTCGGGAGGCTGAGGCAGGAGAATCGCTTGAACCTGGGAAGCAGAGGTTGCAGTGAGCCGAGATTACGCCACTGTGCTCCAGCCTGGTGACAGAGCAAGACTCATCTCAACAACAAAATAAGTCTGGCATCTTTGCAAGCAGCTGTGGACATTTGGTCCTAAACCCTGAGATGCCTCAGTGATCCTGCTACTTGCACACATCACTACACGATTCCTTTCCTGTCCCTGGATTTTAGAGAAAGGCATATTCTATTTTTTTTTCTTTTTTTGAGACAGTTTGGCTGTTGCCCAGGCTGGAGTACAATGGTACGATCTTGGCTCACTGCAACCTCTGCCTCCCAGGTTCAAGCAATTCTCCTGCTTCAGCCTCCTGAGTAGCTGGGATTACAAGCACGTGCCACCATCATGCTCAGCTAATTTTTTTGTTGTTGTTAGTGGAGATGGGGTTTCACTATGTTGGCCAGGCTGGTCTTGAACCTCTGACCTCAGATGACCCTCCCCCACCTCTGCCTCCCAAGGTGCTGGGATTACAGGCATGAGCCACCGCACCTGGCCCTCTTTTTTCTTGTTTTGAGAGAGGGAGTAATCGTAGTTCACTGCAGCCGCCAACTCCCGGGCTCAGGCAATCCTCTTACTTCAGCCTCTTGAGTAGCTGCTACTTCAGACACATGCCATCACAATGAACTAATTTTTTTCATTTTTGTAGAGATGGGGTCTCCCTATGTTGTCCAGGATGGTCTCGAACTCCTGGGCTCGTGCGATCCTCCTGCCTTAGCCTCCCAAGGAGGTGGAACTACAGGCATGAGCCCTATGCCTATTTTCATTTGTCCTCTGATTCTGCTCTGCTGTCCCCACTAAGACCTCAATTGCTGTCTTCCTGTAGAATCTTCAGTATTTTCCCTGTGGTTATAAAACGGGCTTTCTCCTGTGTTCAGAGATTTATTCATCTGCCCTTTGTTAAAACAGCTGTTATTTTGTGCCATTTGTTGTTCATCTTTTTCTTTCACTGTGAAATGCTTCAAAAACATATTTGCTACACGTATAATTTAGTCCCCATTCTCTTCTTCACACCCACAAACTGGTGAAAGCCATTCCTGTCCTTTAGTATACTTAATGACTTTATTTATTTTTGAGACGGAGTCTCCCTCTATCGCCCAGACTGGAGTGTAGTGGCGCAATCTCGGCTCATTGCAACCCCCGCCTCCCAAGTAGCTGGGACTACAGGTGCGCACCAGCACAGCTGGCTAAGTTTTGTATTTTTAGTAGAGATGTCATTTCACTGTGTTGGCCAGGATGGTCTCGATCTCCTGACCTCATGATCTGCCCACCTCGGCCTCCTAAAGTGCTGGGATGACAGGCTTGAGCCCCTGTGCCTGGCCAACTTGACGACTTGAAATCACTGCTGTCTCCCTCCCAGCTCACCTTTCTGTGGCATTGATTCATGCTGATCACCAAGTTTCTGCTGTAGAAAATGAAGGGGCTGGGTTATTTGGAGCTGGCAGCATCTTTTCTATTAAATGCTCATTCAGGGGCCAGGCATGGTGGCTCACGCCTGTAATCCCAGCACTTGGAGAGGCTGAGGCAGGCAGATCATATGAGGTTAGGAGTTCGAGACCAGCCTGGCCAACATGGTGAAATCCCATTTCTACTAAAAATACAAAAATTAGCTGGATATGGTGGCATGCGCCTGTAGTCTCATCTAATCAGGGGGCTGAGGAGGGAGGATCACTTGAGCCCAGGAGATTGAAGCTACAGTGAGTTGTGGATCCTTCAGCCTGGGCAACAGAGTGTGACCCCATCTCAGAGAAACAAAAATCGAGGTCAACTAGCACCAGTAATGGAATCAGAAGTAATTAAACCCTCCAGGCATGGCAGCTGTCACCTGTAGTCCCAGCACTTTGGGAGGCTGAGGCTGGAGGATTGCTTGAGTCTAGGAGGTGGAGGTTGCAGTGAGCTGTGATCACACCATTGTACTCCAGCCTGGGTGAGACCCTATCTCTAAAAAAAACAAACAAACAAGAAAACTTGGCTCATCTTCCAGGTTTTTTAGTAGAGATGGGGTCTCATGATGTTGCCCAGGATTGTGTTGAACTCCTGGGCTCAAGCGATCCTCCCACCCTGGCCTCTTAAAGTGCTGGGATTACAAGTGTGAGTCACTGTGCCTGGCCGATCTTAGAGGTTGTCAGCTTTGTCTACTTCATGCATCTGGTTACTCTACTGTCCAGCCTGGTGTATGACCTTTTATATGACTTTTACATTCTTCTTTCAAGACCATGTAATACGGCTCCATTCTGCCTAATGGGCTGTAGTCAGTATAACCCCACGGGGAGAAGAGCTGTTATTTCATTTGTCCATGTTTCTTCAAGAAGTTCTGGGGGACACTCCTTTAATCCCTCTTTGGATCAGGACAAGGATTCTTTGTCAAGCATTTGTTCAGGACACTGCTAATTAATTGGTGATCTACACCGAAATTACTTGGGGGACTTTAAAAACACCCCTGGTTGGGTCTTACCCTAGAAATCTGATGGAGATGAACAGGTGGTCTTCACCTCTCAGAAATTCAGCAGTTCGGCTGGGCGCAGTGGCTCACGCCTGTAATCCCAGCACTTTGGGAGGCCGAGGTGGGTAGATCACAAGGTCAGGAGATTGAGATCATTCTGGCTAACACGGTAATGAAGGGGTGGCCTGCCCCTCCACACCTGTGGGTGCTTCTCGTTAGGTGGAACGAGAGACTTGAGAAAAAGAATAATACACAGAGACAAAGTATAGAGAAAGAAAAGTGGGGCCTAGGGGACCGGTGCTGTGCTTACAGAGGTCCCACACCGGCCCCAGCCCCTGAGTTCCCTCAGT
>NW_016877838.1:0-293 GCF_001698545.2 Rhinopithecus bieti
TATACAGTTATAATAGATATAGGTATAAAATATAGATATAATAGATATAGGGATAAAATACAGACATAATAATTATAATATATGTAGGTATAAAATGTAGACATAATAGATATAATAGATATAGGTATAAAACATAGAAATAATAGATATAATCGATATAGGTATAAAATATAGATATAATAGATATAATACATATAGGTATAAAATGTAGACAGAATAAACATAATAGATATAGGTATGAAGGATACACATAATAGATATAATAGATACTGGTATAAAATATAGACATAATG
>NW_016877839.1:0-1053 GCF_001698545.2 Rhinopithecus bieti
ATTTAGAAAACCCCTTTGTCTCAGCCCAAAATCTCCTTAAGCTGATAAGCAACTTACAGCAAAGTCTCAGGATACAAAATCAATGTGCAAAAATCACAAGCATTCCTATACACCAATAACAGACAAACAGAGAGCCAAATCATGAGTGAACTCCCATTCACAATTGCTTTAAAGAGAATAAAATACCTAGAAATCCAACTTACAAGGGATGTAAAGGACCTCTTCAAGGAGAACTACAAACCACTGCTCAGTGAAATAAGAGGACACAAACAAATGGAAGAACATTCTCTGCTCATGGACAGGAAGAATCAATATCACGAAAATGGCCATACTGCCCAAGGTAATTCATAGATTCAAAGCCATCCCCATCAAGCTACCAACGACTTTCTTCACAGAATTGGACTCTGGGAATTTCTTTGTATGCATACTCAAGGGGCCCTCTGCAGATATCCAGAACTCTCCTCCACTGTAGCTATCTCATTACTGGACCTCTGTTCTGCAAACTCTAGTTTGTTTTCTTCCTTAAATACTAATTGTCTCTCCACAATTTACAGAGACCACTAGTTTCTCTGAATTTCACCTCCTTGCTCTGTGATTCAAAGGCTTTCTTCAGGCAGTAAATCAACCAATCTTAGGAAATGCCTCATTTTTGCCACATTTCTTAGTTATATCGCTTTCTGCTACTGATGTCCAATGGCTGAAAATTGTTGTTTGATATATTTTGTGTAATTTTATAGTAGTTTTGGTTGGGAGAGAAAATCCAATCCCTATTACTTCATCTTAGTTAGAACTGAAAGTTCTAAGCAACATATAATAGTATTATATCTTAGTAAAGAATGTTTCAAGGTTTAGAAATATAGTAAAAGTAAAGTTAGAATGATATTTATTTACCAAGAATTTAATATTTTGAAAGCGTACTTAATATGTTTATAGAACTTCTGAATTACCTTTTTTTGTTGTTGTTTGTTTGTTTTTTCAGGGGATTCAGGCAGTTGAATTCATTAGAAAATATCTAAGAACAAAATAAAATTAAAATATGGAAGTCTAAAATCT
>NW_016877840.1:0-617 GCF_001698545.2 Rhinopithecus bieti
CCCAGAATCTACAAGGAACTTAAACAATTTACAAGAAAAAAGCAAACAACCCCATCAAAAAGTGGGCTAAGGATATGAACAGACGCTTCTCAAAAGACATTTATGTGGCCAACAAACATATGATAAAAAGCTCTTCATCACTGGTCATTAGAGAAATGCAAATCAAAACCACAATGAGATACCATCTCACACCAATCAGAATGGTGATCATTAAAAAGTCAGGAAACAACGGATGCTGGATAGGATGTGGAGAAATAGGAATGCTTTTACACTGTTGATGGGAGTGTAAATTAGTTCAACCATTGTGGAAGACAGTGTGGCAATTCCTCAAGGATCTAGAACCAGAAATACCATTTGACCCAGCAGTCCCATTACTAGGTATATACCCAAAAGATTATAAATCATTCTACTATCAAGACACACGCACACGTGTTTACTGTAGCACTATTAACAACAGCAAAGACTTGGAACCAACTCAAATGCCCATCAATGATACCAGCTGGAGATGAACTTTTGATTAGATGTATTGCCACAAAATAAAGAACATTATAACCACACTTGGAATAAAATCAGTTTCATTTCCTCTTTTTTTAAAAAAACAGACCTTTTCCTCCCAA
>NW_016877841.1:0-1508 GCF_001698545.2 Rhinopithecus bieti
CAGCCTGGGTGACAGAGCAAGACCCTGTTTCACAAAAGAAGAAGAAGAGACCATCTGTTAGTCTTCTTGATTTTTGTAAAGTGTGATATGTGATAGTTGATAAGCTTTATGCATATGTCAGTCTGTGGCCATTTAATTTTGAACTAAGGACTTGTTCTATTACAGCACAGTAATCATTTTACTAATTAGTGACTATTTGTCATTGAAAACGATACATTTAGTTTTAACACAGTTGAGTACTCACATATTTCTGGGGAAACTTGGTCAGGACATTTCAACTGAGAATTGTCAGGCACCTTCTCACTGATAAGCGTGCTGCTTGGTGGTGCAGCTCACGTGCAGACGACTCGCTTCATGTAACTTAGTAGGAAAATAACAGAAATACTTGTATATAAAGTAAAGCAAAATTCTGGTTATTGAATCACAGCACCTACTGAAGGAAGTTCTCAAGTTCTGATTGAGTTCTAAAAGTTTTTTGAAGATTGGAATTCTTCATATGTAAGTAAAAACAATTTCTGATGACCCATTTCTAGTCCATCTTCTAAAGAAGTATTTAATTTGGGCCGGGTGCAGTGGCTCACACCTGTAATCCCAACACTTTGGGAGGCTGAGGCAGGTGGATCACGAGGTCAATAGATCAAAACCATCTTGGCCAACATGGTGAAACCCCGTCTCCACTAAAAACACAAAAATTAGCTGGGCATGGTGGCACATGTCTGTAGTCCCAGCTACTTGGGAGGCTGAGGCAGGAGAATCACTTGAACCTGGGAGGTGGAGGTTGCAGTGATCCAAGATTGCACCACGGCACTCCAGCCTGGTGACAGAGCGAGACTCTAACTCAAAACAAAGATAAACAAACAAACAAACAAAGTATTTAATCTGAGCTGAGCATGATGGCTCACTCCTGCAATCTCAGTACTTTTGGAGACCAAGGCATGAGGGTTACTTGAAGCCAGGAGTTTGGACACCAGCCTAGGCAACAAAAGCAGGACCCCATCTCCACAGAAAATTTAAAAATTAGCTGTGCAGGAGGCTGAGCTGGGAGGATCACTTGAGCTTAGGAGTTGGAGGTTACAGAATGCTGTGGTCATGCCACTGCACTCCAGGCTGGATGACAAACCAAGCAAAGAAAGTGTTTAATCCATAAGATGACCACATGTATAGGAGCCTCCTGGCAATCTTAGCCTGGAGCCATGAAGGAAGACAGTGTGTGAAGGCAAGTGCAGGCTGGCCTCTGGCCACTGAGGATCAGGACAGGATGTGGAATGAACATCTGCATCAAACTTTATTGCTTGGATTGGAAAAACAATTCTTATCTGTAGATCAGCCTTAAAATACATCCTTTCATAAAATATTGTCTTTCCCGTATTTTGAGGCCATGCTATTTGTGCTACCTGAGGAACAGTATTGTGTTCCTTGATTTGATGAGATCAGTAGCTTATCTTGCTGAATGACATCTACAGAACTCAGAAACTCACAGAACTCAGAAACAGAAGCTACATATTAAG
>NW_016877842.1:0-645 GCF_001698545.2 Rhinopithecus bieti
TTTGACTATGGTATGTCTTGGCATGAATGTGAGTTTATCCTCTTGGGGTTCACTGAAAATGTAGGTTTATGTCTTTTGCCAAATATGACAAAAATGCAGCCATTACTTCTTCAAACACTTTTTCAGCTCCACACTCCTCTCCTGGTGCTACAATGATGTGAATGTCACGCCTTTTGTTAAGTCCCACAGGTCCGCAGAAACTCTGTTAATTTTGTTCATTTCTTTTTCTTTTAAGTCTGCTCTTTGTCAGGTAATTTCTATTGTTCTACCTTCAAGTTCACTGATTCTTTCTTCTGCCATCTCTATTCTGCTGATGAGCCCAATCAGTGACTTTTTTATTTGGCTATTGTATTTTATAGTTCTAAAATTTTCACTTGATTCTTCTATCTTCTAGGTTTTTGCTGAAACTTTCCACTTCTTTGCTGAGACTATTTGTCATTTGTTTCATGTGTATCTGTATGTATCTGTAATTTTACGAAGCATTTTTATGATGGCTATTTTCAAATCCTTGCCTTGAAATTATTATTTCAAATAATTATAAATTATAAATAATAATAAATTAGTATTTCAAATAATTCCACTATCTGAGTCACCTTGCTGTTGAGATCTGCTGATGCCCTTTTCTCACTCAGGTTTAGGTATTCC
>NW_016877843.1:0-644 GCF_001698545.2 Rhinopithecus bieti
TTGAAGCTTCCTTTACATTTCCCAGTTTGAAAGTCGGTCTTTGAGGGTTCTGCGAAGGGATATTATGTGGCAACCTGAGGCCTGTGTCGAGCAAGGAAATGTCTTCCATCGAATACTGGAGAGAATCTTTGTCTGCAACTCTTTTGTGATGTTTGTATTCATCTCATAGAGTTAAATCATTCTTTGGATAGAGCAATTTGAAATCACTGTTTCTGTGGAATCTGAGAAAGGACATTTGGAAATGCTCTTTTGAATATCCTGGAAAAGAAATAACCTCAGAGAGAAACCAGAAGGAAGCTTTCTGTGAAACTACTCTGTGTCACGTGAATTCCGCTCACACAGGTAAGCTTCTCTTTTCATAGAGGAGTATCATAACACTGTTTTTGTTTAGTCTATGAAGCAATATTCTGAAGCGCTTTGAGGCTTACAGAGAGAAATGAAACGTGTTTAGATAGAGACTGGATAGAAGCTTTCTGAGGAGCTGCTTTGTGACGTGTGTGTTCCACCCACAGAAATATACCTTTCTTCTTATAGAGGATTCCAGAATCCCTGTTGGAGAAAAAGCTACCATGACACATTCGGGAGTATAGGGACGGCTATGGTGAAAAGGAAATATCCTTAGAAAAAAACTGGAAAGAAGCTTT
>NW_016877844.1:0-1071 GCF_001698545.2 Rhinopithecus bieti
GAGGGACAGGTCTGTTCGTGAAGGACGAAGTGCTGCATCCATCTTCCCGTGACAGGACTGTGTTTGCTGGAGCTTCTGCATCTCAGTCCACCGTGGGTTGACGTAGGACTGTAACGTCTTTCTCAAACTGACGTTTGTGTTCCCCAGATGAGGACAGTGACTTGTTTCATAATCACTTCGACTAAATGTTTCCGCTTCCTAGGGCATACGAAGGCATCTTTCTGTGTCCGCCTAGTTGGAAGAAGATGGGAGCTCGGGCCTTCAGTCGTTTGTGGGCGGGGAGATGCTTTCAGAGGGGGACACCTCTTCCAGGGGACTTGTATGGTTTTATGCTGAAGCCCGGAGTTGCTGTGTCTGAACTTTGATGATTAGGTCTGGTTTCAACAAATGCAGCCTGCGGAGACTTTTCCCTCTTGTTATTCTGCCCCGGACGCTGTGTCTGAGCAGGAGCGCTGCAATTGTTGTCCTTGTATGTCGTTTAAATTTTTGAACGGGTTTTATTGACTCATCATTGAACTGTTTCCAAACTGAGGAAATAAAAACAAAATCACAAAGTGTTACTTTCTCTTATTTGACTCTTCTCATGTATATTCCTCCCTACTCTGCTTTATGTCGGCAAGAGGTCATCTACACTACTGGCAATTAACATAGCCCAGGAGAATATTATAAGACTAGGGAGAGAGGAACACATAACGAAAACCACCTGTCTGTGAACACCCGTTTGTCATGATCCTCCGCACTTTAAAACACACATGTACAGAGAGCTTATTGATCCTTCAGGTTCGCTTCATGTGGTCACATTACCGGGGCTTCTAGAGGCACCCACATTTAGTTGTAAACACTGTCACAGAGTATTCTTGATTTTATGCTTTCTAGAGGCCATCTGCTCTGAAAATCCAACCTGAGTATGGCAACGTAGAGAAGAAATTATTGAGATATGGAACAAAGTAGGTTCCACAGGAGTTATAAAGTCATCCCACAGCCTCCTTGTATACACTCTACTTTACCTTTGTTATGTTCCATATTACCTTTACGATACGGAGCAAAGTAAAGTTGTAAAGTTACCCCAAT
>NW_016877845.1:0-1051 GCF_001698545.2 Rhinopithecus bieti
CCCCTTTTCATGCCTCTCTGTGAGTGCCACAGACCACAGCTGCTTCTCATCAGCCATCTTGCCCTTTGTCAATTCCATTTTTATGCAAAGGTGTGTGTGTGTGTGTGTAAATGTGTGGAGGAATACATAACAAATGTTACTGGTAGTTATTTCCTGGTTTTGTAATTGGATGTTAGTATTGTTTGCATTTTGTTTGGTTTGGTTCTTTGAAAAGAGGGATTATAGTAGCCAGGATGGAGGTAATGTTTTAGGCAAAAAATCTGAAACTTTCTAGGATAGAAAACAAACAAATTCACATGTAGTTTTCCTGTGACTTACAATGGCATTTCAGTTGACTCGCAAGTCAAAAGTAAAGTTATTGTATGGTTAGAGGCTGAACCTTCACCATAACCTGACCTTGGACAGTCATGTCTGACTTGATAGGATAGGTTTTAAATCTGGAATTAGTGGGGTGAATACATTAAAGGGGTTTAGAAATGACGTTTCTCAAAAATAAGTATCTCCTGAAGATGCAAATGGTAAAACAGTACGTGGTATTATTTTCAGGTATAGTATAAGCATGAACTGGCCTTTCACAAGTTTGTCTTGAGACTTGTTTTTTCAGTTTTTATGTTTTCTTTTATTAACATGCTTGTTTTAAAAGTTCAAAAGTACAAAAGTGCAGGCCAGGTTCAGTGGCTTATGCCTGTAATCCCAGCACTTTGGGAAGCCAAGGTGGGTGGATCACTTGAGGTCAGGAGTTTGAGACCAGCCTGGCCAACATGGTGAAACTCCATCTCTACTAAAAATACAAAAATTAGCCAGGCATGGTGGCGGGTGCCTGTAGTCCCAGCTACTCGGGAGGCTGAGGCAGGAGAATCACTGGAACCTGGGAGGTGGAGGTTGCAGTGAGCACCACTGCACTCCAGCCCGGGCAACAGAGCGAGACTCTGTCTCTAAATAAATACATAAATAAAAGTTAAAAAGTGCTAAAAGTAAGAAAATAGACGTAAGTTCCCCCTCCCCTGGAATCTTTCAGTGAATTATCTTTTTTTACCTAAGGGAATAGGTC
>NW_016877846.1:0-1070 GCF_001698545.2 Rhinopithecus bieti
ACCGCGCCCGGCCGTTAAAATTTTTGAGGAACTACTAGATTATTTTCCAAAGTGGTGTCACCACTTTACATTCTCACCAGGAATATATGAGGGTTCTGATTCCTCCATATCCTCACCAACACTTGTTATTATTAATCTTTTTGATTATAGCCTTCCTGGTGTGTGTGTAATTGTATTTCATTGTGGTTTTGATTTGCATTCCCTAATGTCTAATGACATCAAACATTTTTCATGTGTTTATTGGCTATTTTGGCATCTTCTTTGGAAAAATGTCTATTAAGATCTTTTACATTTGTAAATTATCCAACCCGTTTGTAAACTGTGTTGTCTTTTTATTATTACTATATGAATTTAAAAAAAAACAGTTCTGCTGGTTGTGGTGGCTCACACCTGTAAACCCAGCACTTTGGGAGGCCGAGGTGGGAAGATCACTTGAAGTCAGGAGTTTGAGAACAGCCTGGCCAACATGGTGAAACACTGTCTCTACTGAAAACACAAAAAAATTAGCCGAGTGCTGTGGCACATGCCAGTAATCCTAGCTACTTGGGAGGCTGAGGCATGAGAATCACTTGAACCTTGGAGGCAGAGCTTGCAGTGAGCTGAGATCGCACCACTGCACTCCAGCCTGGGTGACAGAGCAAGACTCTGTCTCAAAAAAAAAAAAAAAGTTCTACAAGTCCCTTATTAGACATATGATTTGCAAAAATATTCTCCCATTCTCTGAGTCTTCACTTTCTTGATAGTGTTTTCTGAGCACAAAATATTTTCATTTTGATGAAGTCCTATTTATCTATTTTTTTCTTTTGTTGCTTATGTTTTTGGTGTCATATCTGAGAAAACATTGCCAAATCCAAGGTTGTGAAGATTTAGTCATATGTTTTCTTGTAAGAGTTTTATAGTTTTGGCTTTTTTACTTTTTATTTTTATTTATTTATTTATTAAACTTTTATTTTAGGTTCGGGAGTACATGTGAAGGTTTGTTACGTAGGTGAATTCGTGTCATGGGGGTTTGTTGTGCAGATTATTTCATCACCCAGGTATTAAGCCCAGGACCCAATAGTTATCTTTTC
>NW_016877847.1:0-2273 GCF_001698545.2 Rhinopithecus bieti
AATCTGTTTTCTTTTGCAATAGGACACAATGGAGAAACTGGTTATTTTAGCAAGGCTTTGCCTGTAATGATATGCTTTCCTTTAAGGAATCATATTTGACTTATAGAGCCAATAAAAGCCCCTTGGGAAACCTGGCCTCATACCTATCTACACAGTCTCTGCACAGGCTTTCTGACCTGTGATAATTAAAGAATGTCACTTTCTGAAAGTCCCAGTTATCTTGGGACCTCAAGGGCAGAGGAATTTATGGTACAAACCCATGGCGGGCTTAGCTTTAAAAAAAAGTCTTTGGCTAGGCGCAGTGGCTCATACCTGTAATCCCAGCATTTTGGGAGGCTGAGGCGGGCAGATCACCTGAGGTAAGGAGCCTGAGACCAACCTGCCCAACATGGGCAAACCACATCTCTACTGAAAATACAAAAAAGTAGCCAGGCATGGTGGTGGGTGCCTGTAATCCCAGCTACAGGAGGCTGAGGCAGGAGAATTGCTTGAACCCAGAAGCCAGAGGTTGCAGTGAGCCAAGATTGCACCTCTCAAAAAAAAAAAGTCTTTACTTGTGATTTGCCTATGGAACAAAGTTTCATCAAGCCCATTTTAAAGCCTATGTGAAAATAATTATTTTGCTGCACTTTATGCAAATAATCAGGCCAAGAATAATCAAGCAAACTGATCTTACCATGGTTTGTCTTTAGTAAAAGTGGAAGATTGAAAAGAGGAAAATACATTTCAAAACCATGGTACACTCTGTTATTAGGATATAGTCCAATTAGTTGTTTTTCAGTTTTTTCCTGCAATTTAGACTGACCCTGCTTATTCCTGTGAACCAATCAGTGATCTCTGACTGCAGCTCAGAATAAATCAGAGGGATTGGTAATATAACAATTTGGATTAGTGTTCTAATTCTGGGCACATATTGGAATCAGCAAACCCATATCAGCTTGGTTCCAGCAGTTGCCCAATTCATGGAAAGCCTTCTTATTTAGTTTATTTGGGATAGTTTTACTTATTTTGTTTTACTCTTGTAAAATATATTGCTGCTGTACTCTATGTGTAGGAATGCATGATAAGCTTACTCAATGTTCTCTTAAATTGAACCCTTATTAATCTTCCAGATATCACCTTTTGTCAGGACTCAAGAGTTATGAGTGGTCCTCGACATATCCATGCTTTCTGACTGAGCTCCTCTCTACCCTGAATACAAGAGACCCTAATAGTTAGGCAGGAATATCATCACCCCATTCAGCCTGAAGAAGTTACAGAAGATGGATCTTTGTCTCTTTACAACCCTTAGGATTAAGGGTTCCCTTGTAAAAGGGAAGGGGGAAATACATCAGAGTGATGCCATCTTGAAAAGGGTAAAATGAGGCTGAGACCTACTGGGCTGCATTCCCAGGAGGTTAGGCATTCTAAATCACAGGATGAGATAGGCTGGCACAGGTTAAAGCTCACAAAGGCCATGCTGATAAAAATATTGTGGTAAAGAAGCTGGCCAAAACCCATCAAAACCAAGATGGTGATGAAAGACCTCTGGTTGGCTGGGCACGGTGGCTCACACCTGTAATCCTAGCACTTTGGGAGGCTGAGACAGGTGGATAATGAGGTCAGGAGACTGAGACCATCCTGGCTAACACAGTGAAACCCCATCTCTACTGAAAAAAAAAAAAAAAAAAAAAACTTAACCGGGCATGGTGGCAGGTGCCTGTAGTCCCAGCTACTCGGGAGGCTGAGGCAGGACAATGGCGTGAACCCAGGAGGCGGAGCTTGCAGTGAGCCGAGATTGCGCCACTGCACTCCAGCCTAGGTGACAGAGCAAGACTCCATCTCAGAAAAAAAAAAAAAAAAAAAACCTCTGGTCATCCTCACTGCTCATTATACGCTAATTATAATGCATTAGCACACTAAAAGACACTCCCTCCAGTGCCATAACAGCTTACAACTGCCATGGCAACATCAGAAAGTTACCCAATATGGGAATAGGAACAGCTCCAGTCTCCAACTCCCAGCGCAAGCGACACAGAAGACCGGTGATTTCTGCATTTTCAACTGAGACTCCACCTCTGGGGACAGCGCACAGCTGAAGACCAACAGGGGAAGCAGCAGGGGCCTGTGCAGATGCGAATGACTCTGTCTGACAGCTTTGGGGAGAGCCGTGGATCTCCCAACGCGGAGGTTGAGATCTGAGAACGGACAGACTGCCTGCTCAGGTGGGTCCCTGACCCCTGAGTAGCATAGCTGGGAGACACCCCCCACTAGGGGTGGTCTAACCCCCTACA
>NW_016877848.1:0-466 GCF_001698545.2 Rhinopithecus bieti
GATAATAACATTTTAGAGTGGCTACTTTTGTTAATAAAGCCATTAAAAAGATTCACCCCTACATTGATAAATTGGCTGAATTAATTATTAAAGGACCACATCGAGCTCGTCAATTGTTTGGCACTGACCCCATAAAAGTTATTACCTGATTATCTAAGCAATACATTGAATCCTTGCTAAAAACTCAGGAGGCTTGGCAAGCGGCTTGTGCTGAGTTTACTGGTTCTTTTTCTCAGCATTATCCTAGTCATAAATTATTTGCCTTCCTACAACAATATTCCCTACTACCATATAATCCTATCTCTTCTACACCAGTTAAAGGTCCCACCTTTTTTACTGATGCTTCTAGCAATGGAAAAGCTGGGTACTGGACATCTGACAATTCAAAAATTTCTTGCTATCCATTTAAATCAGTACAACAGGGAGAACTTTTGCCATTCTTATGGTTCTACAAGACTGGCCTCAG
>NW_016877849.1:0-468 GCF_001698545.2 Rhinopithecus bieti
ACATCACCAAGAGGTTTCTAACAAAGCTTCTTTCCAGTTTTCTTCTGTGGATATTTCCTTTGTCACCTCATGCTTCATTGCTTTCACAAGTATGCCATTGCAGATTTCCAGAAAACTGTGTTATCAAACTGAACATGGAAGAGAAACGTGTAACTCTGGGAGTTGAATTCACACATCGAAATGCAGTTTCTCAGAAGGCTTCTTTCCAGTTTTGATCTGAGGATATTTCCTTTTTCACCATAGCCTTCAATGCGCTCCTAAATATCACTTTGCAGAACACAAGATAACAGAGTTAGCAAACTGTTCCAAGAAGGGAAGTATGGAACTCTGTGTGATGAAGTCACACATCATAAAGCAATCTCTCAGTAATCTTCTCTCTAGTTATTATCTGAGGATATTTCCTTTTTCACGATGGGCCCCATGGGCTACCAAATCTCACTTTGCAGTTTCCAAAAAAGAGTGTTAGCA
>NW_016877850.1:0-1261 GCF_001698545.2 Rhinopithecus bieti
ATGAGAACTATTAGCATAGTATGTCTTTGAAATAAGGTTTCAAGCAAAATAAGCGTTGGTTATTAAAAATATTCACTTTTCATCTAATTGATGCTCATTAATTATCTTCCTTTTGATAAAAAAGTTATATTTTCTATGCATTTCAATTAAAAAATAAAGTCGCCATTTAATTAAGAAGCAAAAAATAATGTTACTTAAATACATTACATTCATCACTAAAATTCTCTTGTAACAGAATAAATTCTCTAAAATCTACTGTGGATGACACATTAGCAGACATGAGTTCTCTGATTAATTAAGTCCATTAGAAAAGGAAATTACTCAATTGTTCATTCAAGTGAGTGTGAAGAACATTCTATATAGTTCATACAGGTAAAACACAGGTTTTTATTCTGTACTATAACACAGAGCTGCTGTAGATTCATCTCAACACATTATAATCTGTAAAACAGATTATCCAGGAAACATTTTAAGTAAAACAAAGATGTCACAAATATAGAACTATGTTGTATGGGTGTATTGTATACAGAACTATAACTAAAATCACAGAAAATTTCCTTATATATGATTGTATTTATAAGTTATACACGATATAAATGATGAATTGATGGGTGCTGACGAGTTGATGGGTGCAGCACACCAACATGGCATAAGTATACATATGTAACAAACCTGCACGTTATGCACATGTACCCTAGAACTTAAAGTATAATAAAAAAAAAAAAAAGAAAAAAAATAATCAAAAAAAAAAAGAAATAAATACAGTTAGTATAATTTTAAATGTGTATATTCATTACTACACTATTAGCTATGTTTATTTTAATAAAGATATACATTTGTGTGTGTATCTTCATTGTAATCTGGGCAGTTTATTATAAAGTATGTCAAGCACATCATTAAGCAATGAAAACAGACAGACAAAGTGATTTGATCACGATATTATGCCAATCAGAGGTAAAATTGGAACACAAATTCCAGTTTCTTACTCTAAATACTGTGTTATTCTGTCATGGACTTATGTCTGCATAATAGACTCAAACACCTTGAAGGGATCCTTTGAGATCACCTGAGTTAGACTTGTATCTCCCAGAAATCTAGTTATTCATTACCGATAGCTTCAAGAAAATATCAACGACCTTTATGCTTCTTCTCCCAGTCAAAATCTCCTTTACTTTAGTTCCAATTCCAATTCATGTATTTATCTATACCTCCCAGTGGCAAAAAAGAACAGCAAAGGAAAGAGAGAGAGAGAGAGAGAGAG
>NW_016877851.1:0-873 GCF_001698545.2 Rhinopithecus bieti
GCCTTTGACAAAATTCAACAGCCCTTCATCCTGAAAACTCTCAATAAATTAGGTATTGATGGGACATATCTCAAAATAGTAAGAGCTATTCATGACAAACCCACAGCCAATATCATACTGAATGGACAAAAACTGGAAGCATTCCATTTGAAAACTGGCACAAGACAGGGATGCCCTCTCTCACCACTCCTATTCAACATAGTGTTGGAAGTTCTGGCTAGGGCAATCAGGCAGGAGAAAGAAATAAAGGCCATTCAATTAGGAAAAGACAAAGTCAGATTGTCCCTGTTTAAAGATGACATGATTTTATATCTAGAAAACTCCATAGTCTCAGCCCAAAATCTCCTTAACCTGATAAACAACTTCAGCAAAGTCTCAGGATACAAAATCAATGTGCAAAAATCACAAGCATTCCTATACATCAATAACAGGCAGAGAGCCAAATGAGTGAACTCCCACATTCACAGTTGCTTCAAAGAGAAAAAAATACCTAGGTAGGTTATTTTTAAACTAGGAAACTAACAGCATCATGAATCTAGTTAGGTCTACATAACTAAGAGCTGCCAATATACACTGCAAGTTTGGTTCATAGCAAAGAAAATCACAAAATACATGCTCTCTTCAGCCTTGATACATAAGGAAAACATATGCATTGTCCCATCATAATCCACTATATTACAATTGTCTGAGCAGTGTCTTTTCCACAGGGCCATTTCCATTCTTCTTTCTGAAGCACTGCCAATTTCGTGGAGCTATTTGGATGTTTCACTCCATTATTTTCAAAGCCACCAAGTTTATGTGATCCAAAGTAACTTAGAAACACCTTAGAGTTAGAATGGCAATCATTAAGAAGTCAGGAAACAACAGGTGTTG
>NW_016877852.1:0-293 GCF_001698545.2 Rhinopithecus bieti
CTCTCTAGTTATTATCTGAGGATATTTCCATTTTCAACATGGGCCCGAATTGGCTCCCAAATATCACTTTGGAGATTGCACGAAAAGAGTGTTAGCAAACTGCTTCCTGAGAAATAATTTGTAACACTGTGAGATGAATTCACAGATCACAAAGAAGTTTCTCAGAGAGCTTCTTTCACCTTTTGAACTGAGGAAATTTCCTTTATCAGCGTAGGCCTCAATGCGATCCAAACTAGCCCTTCTCAGGTTCCTCAAAGACAGTGTTAATGGACTACTCCATGAAACATAACTGC
>NW_016877853.1:0-641 GCF_001698545.2 Rhinopithecus bieti
TTGCAGTGAGCTGGGACTGCACCATTACACTCCAGCCTAGGCAACAAGAATGAAACTGTCAAAAAAAAAAAAAAAATGGCAAACCGAATCCAGCAGCGCATCAAAAAACATCCACCAGGCCAGGTGCAGTGGCTCATGCCTGAAATCCCACCACTTTGGGAGGCTGAGGTGGGCAGATCACCTGAGGACAGGAGTTTGAGACAAGCCTGACCAACACAGAGAAACTCTCTGTCTCTACTAAAAGTACAAAAAATTAGCCGGGTGTGGTGGTGCATACCTGTAATCCCAGCTACTCGAGAGGCCGAGGCAGGAGAATCACTTGAACCCGGGAGGCAGAGGTTGCGGTGAGCGAAGATTGCACCATTGCACTGGGCAGCAAGAGCAAAACTCCGTCTCAAAAAAACAAAAACAAAACCTTACGCACCATGATCAAGTCAGCTTCATCCTTGGGATGCGGGGCTGGTTCAACATATGCAAATCAATAAACAAAATTCATGACATAAACAGAACTAAAGACAAAAACCGCATGATCATCTCAATAGATGCAGAAAAGGTCTTTGATAAAATTCAACTTTCTTTCATGTTAAGAACTCTCAATGAACCAGGTGTTGATGGAATATATCTCAAAATAATAAGAGCTG
>NW_016877854.1:0-293 GCF_001698545.2 Rhinopithecus bieti
TCTGTGAATTCTTCTCACAGAGTTGTAACTTGGACCTCAGGAAGCAGTTTGCTAACATTCTTTTCGTGGAAATTGCAAAGTGATATTTGGGAGCCCTTAGGGGCCCATCGTGAAAAAGGATATATATACAGATAATAACTAGAGAGAAGCTTTCTGAGAGATTGCTTTCTGATGTGTGACTTCATCGCACAGAGTTCCACCCTTCCCTTCTGGGAACACTTTGCTAACACTGTTGTCCTGGATTCTGCAAAGTGATATTTGGGAGCTCATTGAGGGCTATGGTGAAAAGCAAA
>NW_016877855.1:0-1070 GCF_001698545.2 Rhinopithecus bieti
GTTTTTTTTTTTTTTTTTTTTGAGACGGAGTCTCGCTTTGTCGCCCAGGCTGGAGTGCAGTGGTGCAATCTCGGCTCACTGCAAGCTCCGCCTCCCGGGTTCACGCCATTCTCCCGCCTCAGCCTCCGAGTAGCTGGGACTACAGGCGCCCGCCACCACGCCCAGCTAGTTTTTTGTATTTTAGTAGAGATGGGGTTTCACCGTGTTAGCCAGGATGGTCTTGATCTCCTGACCTCGTGATCCGCCCGTCTCGGCCTCCCAAAATGCTGGGATTACAGGCGTGAGCCACGGCGCCTGGCTAGTTTTTTGTATTTTTAGTAGAGACGGGGTTTCACCGTGTTAGCCAGGACGGTCTTGATCTCCTGACCTCGTGATCCACCTGCCTCGTGATCCATAAAATTAGCTTTTATTACACTGTCTCCCTATTCTACCAAGACTCTAGAAAACGAAACCATTACAAATTCCAATTCTATCTTATAGCAAGTTAGAAATACACACGTTTCCTCAAAGGATTCTACGTGTTTCTGTGGCGATATCCTTTCCATGCCCCATGCTACTGCCCACAACAGGGGAGGCTTTTCCAACCCAACCCAGAGACCCTGAGACAGGCCCCTAATGAATCGTCTGCCAACTCCATCTTCCATAAAAACAGTATTGAAAATGAGCTTATTCCAACCCAATCCAGGTACCGAGACAGGCTTGCCCTAAAGGATCATCTGCAAACTCCATCCTTCCATTAAAAACAGTACTGAAAATGAGCATATTACCACTTTTTAAAAATTACTGTAAAGTGGACAGTGTTCAGTTCTGTGAATTTCGGCACAAATATTCCCATAATCATCATCACACAAGCAGAACAGTCCAACAGCCCCAAACCCACTCACTAGGCCTCATAAGCACATTGCCCATTCCCAGCAACCACCATCTCCGCGTTCTCCCATCCCACAGGTCTGTCTGTTGCGAGCGTTGTCGGAGGAGTAGGTCACAGCAGAGCAGGCTCAGCCCAGCTCTTTCCTGGGCATCCTGCCTGGAGGTGCACCCACGGTGTCCTGCGATCAATAGCCTGGCCT
>NW_016877856.1:0-873 GCF_001698545.2 Rhinopithecus bieti
AAATTTGAAAGGAGATGAAGTCAGCAGAATGTCTTGTGGCATTACTCCAATCTTTTCACCCTTTCTCTTGCTCCAAGTTAGCTTAACTATTTGAAACCATTATTTTATGATCTCCCTTACCACTTCTATTAGTTACAATATATATTTTTTTGGCCAGATATATTGGGAGAGTTGTTTCTCATTCGTAAGCAAAAGATTGTGATTTTACCACTTCTCAATGAAATAAAAGAGGACACAAATAAATGGAAGAAGATTTCATGCTCATGGACAGGAAGAATCAATATCGTGAAATTGACCGTACTGCCCAAGGTAATTTATAGATTCAGTGCCATTCCCATTAAGCTACCAATGACTTTCTTCACAGAATTGGAAAACCCTACTTTAAAGTTTATATGGAACCAAAAAAGAGCCTGCATTGCCAAGACAGTCCTAAGCCAAAAGAACAAAGCTGGAGGCATCACGCTACCTGACTTCAAACTATATTACAAGCCTACAGTGACCAAAACAGCATAGTACTGGTATGAAAACATATATAGACCAATGGAACAGAACAAAGCCCTCAGAAATAATACCACATATCTGACCTTTGATAAACCTGACAAAAACAAGAAATGGGGAAAGGATTCCCTATTTATGAAATGCTGGGAAAACTGGCTAGCCATAAGTAGAAAGCTGAAAGTAGAAAGCTGAAACTGGATCCCTTCCTTACACCTTATACAAAAATTAATTCGAGATGGATTAGAGACTTAAATGTTAGACCTAAAACCATAAAAACCCTAGAAGAAAACCTAGGCAATGCCATTCAGGTCATAGGCATGGGCAAGGACTTCATGTCTAAAACACTGAAAGCAACGGCAACAAAAGCCAAACTTG
>NW_016877857.1:0-1957 GCF_001698545.2 Rhinopithecus bieti
ATTTCAAGTTTTCTATTACAAAACATCTTTAAGGACTACAAATCTGTTGTCCTTAGAATTCAACAAAACAAGAAAGCAACCTCTGAGACTTTTTTCACATATCATTTAAAGCACTTTTAAAATTATTATATTTCCTTTCCTGTGTGTTACCTTCTAATATTTCGGTCACTTTTCTATTAGGTGTTAGCCATTTTCTTACCTATTTCTAGGAGTTTGCCTTTAATTTAGCCCTTTGCCTTCAATGTTACTTGCAAATATTTTCTCTTTGGCATTTTCTTTAGATATTCTTTTGATGTCTTTGCCAATAGAAGTTTTCCATTTTCTTTTTTTTTAAACTTTTATGTAGTTGAATATATCAGTTATTTTCTTTTATAATTTCTGGATTTTGAACATAAAAGAATTCTCTTATGCTGTATTATTGTACATTTATTATTCTATCTCTTTAAAATTTAAGTCTTTACTTTTAGTTATATTTGGCTTACTTCATTATTATGTTTTACATTCACATTTCAAACATAGCACTATGTTTAAAGCACTTCCTTTCTTGTTCACGTTCATATCTAAAACAGAACCTATTTATGTCTAAGCCTAGAGCAGTAGTTGCTTATATGTTTTCTCTTGCAAAATCATATTGAAAAAATAAAATACAGGCCAGCGCCGTGGCTCACACTTGTAATCCCAGCACTTTGGGAGGCCAAGGTGAGTGGATCATTTGAGGTCAGGAGTTCAAGGCCAGCATGGCCAACACGGTGAAACCCCGTCTCTACTAAAACACAAAACTAGCTGGGTGTAGTGGCACAGGCCTATATTCCCAGCTACTCAGGAGGCTGAGGCAGGAGAATTGCTTGAGCCTGGGAGGTGGAGGTTGCAGTGAGCTGAGATCCCGCCACTGCACTCCAGTCTAGGCGACAGAGTGAAACCCTGTCTCAAAAATAAATAAATAAATAAACAAAACAAAATACTGATTGCAATAGCATGAACTTCTCTTCAAGTGCCACACTGACTCATATCCCATGAAGTATACAGGTAGACAAACTCATAAACATAGAACAATCTGAAATGATTTTGATAATGTCGAGAGAATTTCATGTCTTCTGATTTCAGGAATGCCCAGGTTTTAACAGCAGTATAGACAACAGTAGAGAAGATTAGAAAGAGAAGTAATATAATGAAGAGTAGAAAAAATAGGAGGTGATAACTGGGAATATGTAAGATAGATCTACAAACAGTAGAGCCAAATTTATTGTTATCTTAGCAGGCCATTCCTTTCCCTTTGGAACTTTCTGTCAAAATAACAAGATCCTGAGTTCCTGCTTGACAACACTTACTTTGAGAATTAAAATTGCTTTCTAATACAGCAGTCTCTCCTTCTCTGGGAGATTTGTTCCATGACCCTCAATGGATACCTGAAGCCATGCATGGTACTGAACCTGACTGCTGTCAATCAGGAACACATTTCTGTTCATGTCTTCTACCCCAAAATTTAGTGCTTTTCCATTTTAAATAAGTGCTTAACATGTACTGTGCCCATAACTTTTGCAGTTGGAGGTACAACATCAAAACCTGCACAAATTTCTTCTTCCCGTCTGGCTACTTCCTGCTGTTAAGGGGCGGCGTTAAGGTCGGGGCCTATGGTTGGTATTTGGACGTACGGATGAAGAATAAAATAAGGCACAGTATTAGTATAGGAATGAGGAATGGAAGCATTTGTTGGAATATGGGCAAAACCCAGAAGGATGGTCCTGGCAAGGTTGGGGAGTATGAAATAGTTAAGAAAATTTAGTAAATTTGAGGCAAGTAGGGGAAAGTTGAACTGATTTCTCGGCCTAGTAAGCGGGTAGGGCATGAGGGTATAATGAAGAACGAGTGCGCAAAGTAGTTGTTAGCCAGGCAGCAATTAAGGAGTGGAGTGGATGGCTTTCCCTCTACCCCTACTACAGAGATATTGGATGGAAGG
>NW_016877858.1:0-290 GCF_001698545.2 Rhinopithecus bieti
TAAGACACAGAGACAAAGTATAGAGAAAGAAAAGCGGGGCCCAGGGGACCGGCGCTCAGCTTACAGAGGACCCACGCCGGCACCGGTCTCTGAGTTCCCTTAGTATTTATTGATAATTATCTCTACCATCAAAAGATGAGGGAGTAAATCAACAGTAAGACATATAGATAAAGATCTCTGTGACCTGAATAAGTTCAAGGAAAATGCTGTGCCTTGAGATGCATATGCAAACATCTCCATAAACCTTTTAGCAGCATTGCTCCAGCAAGTCCCACCTTATTCCTAAAGGC
>NW_016877859.1:0-746 GCF_001698545.2 Rhinopithecus bieti
AATCACCAAGTTTCATTGACATTATGGGAATGGAGATCCAGTCATTTCCTCCTTCCCTTTAATTTAATTACCTTTGGTGCAGCACAGGGAACCCAAGACAAAAGAGAGTGTTTATAATATTTTTATAAAAGAAATGTGTGAATTGTGGGCAGGCAGTTGCTTTTCCTTACCTAAGTCCTAGTTACGTGACGGAGCTCACAGAACTCATTAAGGCAAAGTCCTACCCAAGGCCTGATGGAGTAGAAGATTCCACGGAGTTCGTGAGTTTCTTTCCAGACTTTATCTGGACTGTACGGGATTTCACTCTGGAGCTGAAGTTGAATGGTGACCCTATCACAGAAGATGAGTACCTGGAGAATGCCTTGAAGCTGATTCCAGGTATCAGCAAGTGGCCTGGGTTGTGGGTGGTCCAGTGGGTGTGTGATCTGCTAAACACTGCTCGTCATCTCTTGGGTTTCATTTGTATTTGAGACTAGATTGAGGTCTGTAGAAATGGGGACTGAGGGGTATGTCGAAGAGCTCTAGGAATGGAGCCTAGATCACTTAAGAAAAGCAGAGTCTAAAGTGCGGATAAATTATTCAAGACAGATTTGTTCTTTGTACAATTAGTACTCTAGCATCCAGATTACAATGGGTGCTAAGACTTTCTAAAAATAAGATGCTTGCGATCCCTGTTTTCTCCTCTGCTTTTCTGTGTTTAGAAAATGACTGACCAGATAATTGTTAGACATGAAATTATAAAGAAA
>NW_016877860.1:0-1507 GCF_001698545.2 Rhinopithecus bieti
GTGCTAGTTACATAGTTCCTCCTTTAGCTCTGAAAAGTTTGATTGACTGAAACCTTCTTCTCTCAACTCGTCAAAGTCATTCTCCATTCAGCTTTGTTCTGTGGCTGGCAATGAGCTGCGTTCCTTTGGAGGGGGAGATGCGCTCTGATTTTTTGAATTTCCAGCTTGTCTGCATTGCTTTTTCCCCATCATTGTGGTTTTATCTACATTTGGTCTTTGATGATGGTGACATACTGATGGAGTTTTGGTGTGGGTGTCCTTTCTGTTTGTTAGTTTTCCTTCTAACAGTCAGGACCCTCAGCTGTAGGTCTGTTGGAGTTTGCTTGAGGTCCACTCCAGACACTATTTGCCTGGGTATTAGCAGTGGAGGCTGCAGATGATAGAATATTGCTGAATAGCGAGTGTTGCTGTCTGATTCTTGCTCTGGAAGCTTTGTCTCAGGGATGTACCCCACCGTGTGAGGTGTGAGGTGTCAGTCTGCACCTAGTGGGGCATGTCTCCCAGTTAGGCTACTCAGGGATCAGGGACCTATTTGAGCAGGCAGTCTGTCCGTTCTCAGATCTCAACCTCTGTGCTGGGAGATCCACTGCTCTCTTCAAAGCTATCAGACGGGGCATTTACCTCTGCCGAGGTTTCTGCCTCTTTTTGTTTAGCTATGCCCTGATCCCAGAGGAGGAGCCTACAGAGGCAGGCTGGCCTCCTTGAACTGCGGTGGGCTCCACCCAATTCGAGCTTCCCAGTGGCTTTGTTTACCCACTTAAGCCTCAGCAAAGGCGGGCGCCCCTCCCCCAGTCTCGCTGCCACCTTACAGTTAGATCTCAGACTGCTGTGATAGCCATGAGGGAGGCTCCGTGGGCATGGGACCCTCTGGGCCAGGTGTGGGATATAATCTCCTGGTGTGCCTTCTGCTAAGACCCTGGGTAAAGTGCAGTATTAGGGTTTTCCAGGTGTTGTGTGTCTCAGGTTCCCTTGATTAGGAAAAGGGATTCCCTTCCCCCTTGCACTTCATAGGCAAGGCAATGCCTCGCCCTGCTTCAGCTCTCGCTGGTTGGGCTGCACCAGCTGACTAGCACCGATTGTCTGGCACTCAAGTTGAATCCCTGAATAGACCAATAGCAGGCTCTGAAATTGAGGCAATAATTAATAGCCTATCAATCAAAAAAAGTCCAGGACCAGATGGATTCATAGCTGAATTCTGCCAGAGGTACAAGGAGGAGCTGGTACCATTCCTTCTGAAACTATTCCAGTCAATAGAGAAAGAGGGAATCCTCACTAACTCATTTTATGAGGCCAACATCATCCTGATACCAAAGCCTGACAGAGATACAACAAAAAAAGAGAATTTTAGACCAATATCCCTGATGAACATCAATGCAAAATCCTCAATAAAATACTGGCAAACCGAATCCAGCAGCACATCAAAAAGCTTATCCACCATCATCAAGTGGGCTTCATCTCTGGGATGCAAGCTGGTTCAACATACACAAATCAATAAACGTAATCCAGC
>NW_016877861.1:0-1506 GCF_001698545.2 Rhinopithecus bieti
AAAAAAAAAAAAAAAAAATCAAATCTCTTGCTTTTGTTTTCTTTACTTGTAATATTTTCACATAAGGCAGAAATGCTATATTTCTTGTTATCATAAAATAAGAGGTGGGAATTACTAAGTTTAAATTTGTCAGTGATTAAGGGGTATTGGTGCAGTGCCACCAAGTTGATGGTCATAGTCTCCAGTAAGGGCAGTACAAGAGAGGAGAAAAGTAAGGTTGCACATCAGGCCAATACATTTCCATGTCCCTATAGCCCATGAGTATTTTTCTCTGAACTTTAAAATTACACCTCAAGAAGATCATATGCATTTATGATAATCTGCCGCTAACCGGGCCACCTTGCTTCCCTAAAGCTGCTCTTTTTTTCCTTTTGTTTATTTATCTTTAATTGACACCTGTTGCTATTCTTATGCCTGCTCACCTTCATATAAATGTCAGCATCCATGCACCATGTGTGTGTCTCTCTCTCTCTCACACACACACACACACCCCTTTGAAAGTTCTGATGAGTATTTGATAAATAGTAGAGTTTTGTGGAGAGATGGAGGACAGTGTTTACAAGTTTAACTTTTTGAATTTGCTTTTAACCATCTCTGCTGTTCCCCCACCTGTAAAATCTGCCTCATCTCTGCCCCCCTTTCTTCCTGCAAACCTCACAGTCCTGCTCCAGCAGCACTGGCTTCTGGAGATACCCTGTCAGTGAAATAAAACTGGAAAGCTGGTCTCATAATAAAAGCCAAACAGTTTACGGGCAAAGCCCAACCACCTGTGGTTCTTCAGGTATAGTTTTCTTGAGGAGTGCTTATTTACCCTGCCACATTTTCCTCTCTTTATCTCCAAGGAGGCTTTCTCTCCAGGGTGGTTTAAGTGAAGTTATGCTGTTACTTAGGGACTGATTTACATATTTCTTATCCCTCAGACTCTGGGTTTCTCTATGTTAGCTACATCTAGGAAAAAAATGGGGAAAAAAATCACCTTGATTGGAAGTGCAGTTCATTCCTGAAAATAAAGCCTGATCATGAGTGGTAATCATAGATCAGTTAGTTACTGGATCCCTAGATAATGCATCCCTGTCATTGTGAGACAAAAGAGGGGAAAGTAGCAAACTATCACAAGAAGAGAAAACCAAACACCGCATGTTCTCACTCATAGGTGGGAACTGAACAATGAGATCACTTGGACTCGGGAAGGGGAACATCACACACTGGGGCCTATCATGGGGAGGGGGGAGGGGGGAGGGATTGCATTGGGGAGTTATACATTATATAAATGATGAATTGATGGGTGCTGACGAGTTGATGGGTGCAGCACACCAACATGGCACAAATATACATATGTAACAAACCTGCACGTTATGCACATGTACCCTAGAACTTAAAGTATAATAAAAAAATGAAAAAAAAAAAAAAAAGAGGGCAAAGGGGGGGGGGAAGAGGGGAACTTGTCTTGGAGGCAGGGTTAGTTCCAGTCCCAGTTACAAGACCTTAGGCAAATTGACTGACTTT
>NW_016877862.1:0-3648 GCF_001698545.2 Rhinopithecus bieti
GGTAGTCTAGGTGGAAAATTTTAAGAAATGAAACAAGAGCTATGATATTGAACTGTAGTAAAATAAAATTATTATTTTAAGTGCTATAGTAGCCTGCCTAGAAAGCCAAAAAATAAATAAATAAACAATTTGGATTAATGTGAGGGTGGCACTCACAAAATTAATGTGAAAATTATTATGCTTACAGTTTCTATCTATCTATTTATCTACCTAGCTAGCTAGCTATTTATCTATCATCATCATCATCTATCATCTATGTATTATCTACCTATCAATCACCTATCTATCCATTTATCTAATCCATCTATCCATCTATCGTATCTATTCATCTATCTATTCTATATATCTAATGAATCAATCTATCTTATCTACCTATCTATCTCTCTATCTAGCTACCTATCAAGCTATCCATTCATCCATCTATTGATCTATCTATAATCTATCTATATATGTATCTAATCTATCTATTTATCTATCTACCTACCTATCAAATCTGTCTATACATCTATCCACCTATATGTTGATATATCTATAATCTATCTATATTTACTTATGTATCATGCATCTATGTATCTGTGTATGTATGTACATATGTATCTATCTACTTACCTACCTACCTATGTACCTACTTATCAAATCTGTCTACCCATCCATCTATCCATTGATCTATCTATAATCTATCTATCTATCTATCTATCTATCTATCTTTATCTATCTAATCTATCAAGATATATAGTCGACCCTTGAACAACATGGGGTTAAGGGAACCAGACCCCTACACAGTAAAAAATACTACTATACGTCTATTGTTAACTAGAAGCCTCACAGAACACATAAACAGTAGATTATCACATAAATAGACTAGCATCTAAGTTTGTTTTATGCATTCATGACCAACTTTTCCTTTTCTTTTCATCAATATTTCTAGGCTACATGCTTTTCTGTGTGTGTTTTTTTCAAATCGTTGTAGGTTTTGAAAATTTTTTCAACATATTTTGAAAACAAATTTGTACATAAGTGTATCCATGCAGTTCCAATCTGTGTTGCTGAAAGGCTAACTATACATCTAACTTTGTAAAGAAACACACATGACGTGCAGGAGAAAAGCACAGAATGTTACTGGTAGATATAAAAAACAGCTATGCTTTTGTATGTGTATAATACAGCTTTACTTTAAAGTTAACTAAATTAAGTAATGTAAAATAACTAAAATAGTATAAAATGACTATAAGAGTAAGCAACTAGATTAATATGCAAAATTTTGGATGTTCTTGATCAAATATTTTTTATAATGAAATGGTGTCTTTATTTAAACGCTGTAAGAGTAGACCATTGGGTTTAGGCCATGACAAAGTAGCTGATATTAGAATTCCCTTCCATTTATAAACAACCAAAATAAGACACAATATTGAGAAACACTGGTTTTGAGTATTTAACAAAGTCATTACAGGACAGGTATTCTTCAGGGAGAAACAAAACAAAACATCAAGTAAATCCCACATTGACTCCGGGATTTTGCCTGGGGTGATGGAAGATAATATTAATTCAAAACAGTGATAATTTAAGAATGGAAAGTTGAATATTTAAATCATCCACTAAAATTTTATTGCTGCCTAAGTAATAGCTTCCCAAATTAACAGCTTCAAACAACACAGCAAATCATCTCACAGTTTCTGTAGCTTGAAGAATCTGAGCTCAGTTTGACTCTGGGTTCTCTGCTTCATGGTTTCTTTAGAGACTCCAATCAAAGTTTAATTCAGGTCTGTGATTTCACACAAAGGCTCATTTCTTTTGGGTTCATATAGTTATTGGCAAAATTCCATTTATTGAGGGCTGTTGTACCGGGAGTCTCTGTTTCTGCCTGGTTTTGACGGGAGACCACCCAATTGGTCTCTCCAATACGGTATCTTCCGTTTGTTTTATTAAAGCTTGGAAGCTGAGAAGATGATAAACAATGTTCTATTGATATTGGGAGCACATATAAGCCACAAATAGGCAGGTAGCTACATAAGGTTTTGCTTTCTGAAAATGCAGTGTAGATAGGATGATCTTTTCAATACTCGGCGGGAGATCAATTATAGAGAATAATGTAGTCCCACTTAGTGCTATGTGCAAAAAACAAAACAACAGAAACAAAACAAATGATTCCAAGTATAGGTTATATAGATGTAACTATAGAACAGAAAATAAGGGTTTTAGAAGGTGTTAGTAGGAGGATTTCTTTTGGCATTGGGGTAAACATTTTCAAGGAAGATGCAAATGTGTTTCATCATTACTTAATCAAGGAATCAGTAAATTGTACTTACTTAAACTGCAAATATTCTGTTTTGCAAAAGGTGCCATGACAAGAATAAAAGTTTATGCCAGGCATAGCATGTGCACCTGTAACCCCAGCTACTCTGGAGGCTGAGGTGGGAGACTTGGGCCCAGGAGTTCAAGACCAGCCTGAGCAACATAGCGAGATCCTGCCTAAAATAAAAAAAATAAAAAAATAAAACTTTATAGATGTTCTAAATATATTCTACAAGGCTACAAGGATTTATGATTTATGTCCAAAATATACAATGGATTCCAATTGAAAATGTGTGACTAATTTAGCAGATTTTAAAACAGCTTATCTAATATCCCAATAAACTTAATAAAATGTCTAACATCAAGGAAATGCAAATAAACTACCACGATATAGCACTAAATACTCACCTGATGCTCAAACAAAGCAAAAGTAACAAAACCGGTCAGAATGTGTATCTCCTGAATTAGCATGTAAAACTTAATGCTGGCTGGGCACAGTACCTCATGCCTGTAATCCCAGCACTTTGGGAGACCTAGGTGGGAGGATCACTTGAAGCCAGGAATTCCACACGAGCCTGGGCAACACAGTGAGACCCTATCTCTACAAAAGCTGAAAAAAATTAGCCATGTATGGTAGCAAGCGCCTGTATTCCCAACAACTTTGGAGGCTGAGTTGGGAGGATCACTTGAGCCCAGGGGTTCCAGGCTGCAGTGAGCTATGATTACGACACTGCACTCTAGACTGGGTGACAGAGCAAGACCCTGCCTAAAAAAGCAAAAGCAAAACAAAACCAAAATACCTTAAAGCTGAATGAGTAAATTCCCTAGCACCTGGAATTTTCAGTGCAAGATATGTGCCCAAGAAAATATTGCACACAGTAAACCTACTGACATAGGTAGAATACATTTCATGATAGTGTTTCCTTAATAATCCTAAAATGGAAACAATCAAGGTAACCATCAACAAAGGATGCATAAAGAGATTTTGGGAAGGCTACATAGCAAGAAAAATGAATGAGCCAGTGCCACGCGAGACAGAATGATGAATTTGGTAAACATGAGGTTGAATAAAAGACTTAGGCGGCCCGGCGTGGTGGCTCATGCCTGTAATCCCAGCACTTTGGGAGGCCGAGGTGGGCAGATCACGAGGTCAGGAGATCGAGACCATCCTGGCTAACACAGTGAAACCCCGTCTCTACTAAAAATACAAAAAATTAGCCAGGCGCGGTGGTGGGTGCCTGTAGTCCCAGCTACTGGGAAGGCTGAGGCAGGAGAATGGCGTGAACCTGGGAGGCGGAGCTTGCAGTGAGTTGAGATCGTGCCACTGCACTCCAGCCTAGGCAACTGAGCAAGACT
>NW_016877863.1:0-288 GCF_001698545.2 Rhinopithecus bieti
ATGCTGAGAGATTTTGTCACCACCAGGCCTGCCCTACAAGAGCTCCTGAAGGAAGCACTAAACATGGAAAGGAACAAGTACCAGCCACTGCAAAACATGCCAAAATGTAAAGCCTATCGATGCTAGGAAGAAACTGCATCAAATGACGAGCAAAATAACCAGCTAACATCATAATGACAGGATCAAATTCACACATAACAATATTAACCTTAAATGTAAATGGGCTAAATGCTCCAATTAAAAGACACAGACTGGCCGGGCGCGGTGGCTCAAGCCTGTAATCCCAGC
>NW_016877865.1:0-1508 GCF_001698545.2 Rhinopithecus bieti
CGTGTAGCCTAACTTTGAGACACCCCCAAGTAGGGACTGACTGACACCTCATACAGCTGGGTGCCCCTCTGAGATGAAGCTTCTAGACGAAGGATCAGGCAGCAATATTTACTGTTCTGCAATATTTGCTGTTCTGCAGCCTCTGCTGGTGATACCCAGACAAACAGGGTCTGGAGTGGACCTCCAGCAAACTCCAACAGACCTGCAACTGAGGGACCTGACTGTTAGAAGGAAAACTAACAAACAGAAAGGAATAGCATCAACATCAACAAAAATGACATCCACACCAAAACTCCATCTGTAGGTAACCATCATCAAAGACCAAAGGTAAATAAAACCACAAAGATGGGGAGAAACCAGAGCAGAAATTTGAAAATTCTAAAAACCAGAGCATCCCTTCTCATCCAAAGGATCACAGCTCCTCACCACCAAAGGAACAAAGCTGGAATGACTTTGATGAGTTGACAGAAGTAGGCTTCAGAAAGGCAGTAATAACAAATTTCTCCAAGCTAAAGGAGGATGTTTGAACCTATCACAAGAAAGCTAAATACCTTGAAAAAAGATTAGATGAATGGCTAGCTAGAAAAAAACCATGTAGAGACGACCTTAAATGACCTGATGCAGCTGAAAACCATTGCATGAGAACTACGTGATGCATGCACAAGCCTCAGTAACCAATTCGATCAAGTATCAGTGATTGAAGATTAAATTAATGAAATGAAGTGAGAAGAGACGTTTGGAACAGGAGAAAAAAGAGTAAAAAGAAAGGAACATAGCCTCCAAGAAATACGGGACTATGTGAAAAAGAACAAATCTACGTCTCATTAGTGTACCCGAACGTGATGGGGAGAATGGAACCAAGTTGGAAAACAGTGTTCAGGATATGATCCAGAGTACTTCCCCAACCTAGAAAGGAAGGTCAACATTCAAATTCAGGAAATACAGAGAACACCACAAAGATACTCCTTGAGAAGAGCAAACCCAGACACATAATTGTCAGATTCACCAAGGTTGAAATGAAGAAAAAATGTTAAGGGCAGCCAGAGAAAAATGTCGTGTTACCCACAAAAGGAAGCCCAACAGACTAACAATGAATCTCTTGGCAGAAACTCTACAAGCTAGAAGACAGTGGGGGCCAATATTCAACATTCTTAAAGAAAAGAATTTTCAACCCAGAATTTTATATCCAGCCAAACTAAGCTTTGTAAGTGAAGGAGAAATAAAATCCTTTACAGACAAGCAAATGCTGAGAGATTTTGTCACCACCAGGCCTGCCTTACAAGAGCTCCTGAAGGAAGCACTAAACATGGAAAGGAATAACTGTCACCAACCACTGCAATAATATGCCAAATTTTAAAGACCATCAAGGCTAGGAGGAAACTGCATCAACTAATGGGCAAAATAACCAATGAACATCATAATGACAGGATCAAATTCACACATAACAATATTAACCTTAATATAAATGGTCTAAATGCCCCAGTTAAAAGACACAGACTGGCAAATTG
>NW_016877866.1:0-3095 GCF_001698545.2 Rhinopithecus bieti
GTCCATGTCCCTACAAAGGACACAAACTCATCCTTTTTTATGGCTGCATAATATTCCCACTACTGGGTATATACCCAAAGGATTATAAATCATGCTGCTATAAAGACACATGCACATGTATGTTTATTGCGGCACTATTCACAATAGCAAAGACTTGGAATCAACCCAAATGTCCATCTGTGACAGACTGGATTAAGAAAATGTGGCACATATACAGCCATGGGTTTCTACCCTCAAATGCCTATGAGTTGGGTAAATTCCACTCTTGAGATCCCAAGATAACTTGGGGTTCCTGGGTCTATTAGAAAGTGACATTCTTTACTCACCACAGGTTAGGAACCCTGTACAGGGACTGTGTAGTCAAGGTATGAGGCCAGTTTTCCCAAGGGGCTTTAACTGGCTCTGCAAGTCAAGCTTGATTCCATAAAGGAAAGCATAACCTTCTACTCAAAGCCTTGGTAAAACAACCAGTTTCTCCAATTGTGTCCTGTTGCAAAAGAAAATGGGCACTGATGCAAATAACAATATTACCATAAGTTAAAAATACTTACTGTTGTTGGTTTAAAGTCTTTTTTATCTGAGGTAAGAACAGCAACCCCTGCTCTTTTTTGTTTTCTAATTGTGTAGTATTTCTCCAGCTCTTTACTTTAAGCCTGTTGGTGTAGCATGAAATGGGTCTCTTGAAGATAGCAGAGGGATGAATCTGGTTTTATCATCCAACTTGCGACTCTGTTACTTTTAAGTGCAGCATTTAGACTGTTTATGTTCAAGGTTAATATTGATATATGAGGCTGCTTTGATCATATGGTGAAGTTGTTACCTGGTTGTTTTGTAGTTTCCGTTGTGTGACTGCTTTATAGGGTCTGTGCACTGTATACGTAAGTGAAATATGTAATATCACTAATTAAAATCAAATGTTGAAAATTGAAATTTAGAGAAACTTCTGAATTACAGTTTTTGCATATTTTAGAATAGATTTATTATTTTACATGTATACAATTACTAACATAATCTGTTTAAATTATTGCTTTCTCAGAGGTTAAATAGCACCACCCAATCTAAAGTAGTTTTCATGCATTATATCACATCATCCTCATTATAATGTTTTCTTTACAGCACTTACAACATTTGAAATTTTCTAACTTATTCGTTTACTACCCATTTCCCCCGGTAGAATGTAAGATCGACAAATACAATTACTGTATTTGTTTTGTTCACTGCTTTCTATCTAGCACATGAAATACTGCCTAGCGCATAATAAGTTCTCAGTGAATATTCAGTGAAAGGACGAAAGTGTTTAGAAGTATTATTTTAATAAATAGATAAAATTTTAGAGCATATCAAGAGTCTTTATAAATCTTTAGAGAGCCACAATGTTTCTTGTGTAGTTTAAAAATTACTCTGTAATCTCATTTAATTATGTTTTGCACTCTTTGTATATCGTAAGAGGTTAATTTATGTAAGATTTGTCAAACTGTCATATAATCTATAAGTTTTTAATGAATGTTTATTGTATCCATATTATATGAAATAATTACAGTGGGTTGGTGGAGGCCCACGCAGGTTCAACATGCGTATCGAAAAGTGTTATTTCTGTTTGGGGCCCATCTACCCTGGCCACAGCATGATGTTCATCCGCAATGATTGCAAGATGTTCAGATTTTGTAAATCTAAATGTCATAAAAACTTTAAAAAGAAGCACAATCCTCGCAAAGTTAGGTGAACCAAAGCATTCCATAAAGCAGCTGGTAAAGAGCTTACAGTGGATATTCATTTGAATTTGAAAAATGTAGAAATGAACCTATCAAATACAAAGAGCGCTATGGAATAAAACTATTGATGCAATGAAGGGAGTTGAAGAGATCAAGCAGAAATGCCAAGCTAAATTTATAATGAACAGATTGAAGAAAAATAAAGAGCAACAGAAAGTTCAGGATATCAAAGAAGTCAAGCAAAACATCCATCTTATCCAAGCCCCTCTTGCAGGCAAAGGGAAGCAGTTGGAAGAGAAAATGGTATAGCAGTTACAAGAGGATGTGGACATGGAAGGTGCTTCTTAAAAATCTCTGTAACCATTTCTTTTATGTACATTTGAAGATGCCCTTTGGAGACTTGGAACTGTTCATTATTAGTTTTTTTTTTTACATAGGTCACTTAAATGAAAAGTAATTAAAATATATCTTTCCTACATTGCTATCTACAAAACATCAGATATCAGATATCACGGATGTTAGATTGCATCTCAGTGCTAAATTTTCACTGATAAATGTACTTATGTAAATCAGGAAAATTCTACTTATAACTATAGAAGTGAATTGTGGACGTAAATTGGTTATGCCATTCGGATAATGGCACTAGGCAGCATTTGTATAATAACTAATGGCAAAAATTCATGGCTAGTGATGTATAAAATAAAATATTATTTACAGGAAAATATTCCCTTTATTAATGTTATAGAAGGGGATACAACAAGGAACTAACAATTTGTATGACAGTATCAAATATTATTTTGATTTTAGTAGTTCCTGTTTTGGTTTATTTGCATCTTAGAAGAGCATAATGACATTGTTTGATGAAGCTTAATTATGCTGGATTGCTTTGACCTGGTTTAACCCTTCTGATAGGTAGTTGTGGATGTTGGGGATGAGAACTGAATAATCTTTGCCTGCAGTGGCACTGCACTCTAGAATTTACACTTTGGGGAATACTCAGTTCTTTTTTTTTTTTTTTTTTTTTTTTTTTTTTTTTTGAGATAGAGTCTTGCTCTGTTGCCCAGGTTGGAGTGCAGTGGTGCAATCTCAGCTCACTGCAAGCTCCGCCTCCTGGGTTCATGCCATTCTCCTGCCTCAGCCTCCCGAGTAGCTGGGACTACAGGCGCCCACCACCACACCTGGCTAATTTTTTTGTATTTTTAGTAGAGACTGGGTTTCACCATGTTAGCCAGGATGGTCTCGATCTCCTGACCTCGTGATCCGCCCGTCTTGGCCTCCCAAAGTGCTGGGGAGAATACTCAGTTCTAACTTGTGATTACTGATAGAACAAACTTTATTTTTCTAGCCTAGCAATGATCTAGAAGCAGAGGAATCCCAGTGCCT
>NW_016877867.1:0-1972 GCF_001698545.2 Rhinopithecus bieti
TAGTGGTTTATGCACCATAATAAACTAGGATTTATCCCAGTAATTCAAGGGTGATTAAATACAAAAATAAATTAATGCAATACACCACATTAATAAAATGAAGGAAACACATCACAGGATCATCTCAATTGATGCAGTGAAATCATTTGAAAACTCTATCACCATTTCATGATAAAAATCATTAAACAATTAGGACTAGAAGAAAATATCTTCAGTAAGCTGAAGATCACTTATGAAAAACCCATAGCTAACATTATACTCAATAATGAAAACTAAAAGGTTTTCCCTTAAGATCAGGAATAAGACAGTGAGACCCACTTTTGCCACTTCTATTCAACATGGTTCTGGAAATTCTAGTCAGAGCAATTAGGCAATAAAAAGAAATGAAAGGCATCCAAATTGGAAAGGAGTAATTAAAATTATCTCTATGTGCAGATAACATGATTTTATATATCGAAGTCCTAACGAATCTACCAAAACAAACCCTTCGGGCTAATAAATGAATTCAGCAAAATTGTAGGACACAAGATAAAACACACAGTGCCCAGTGTCCTATCCTACTGTGGCTGAGCTGGTATCCAAGATGCAAGACAAAATCCTTTTTACTCTTTGCTCTTTGCTCTGTCCTCCTTAAGCAGAAAGAAGGAGTCGCTTTTCATTTCTATGAGCTGTACGGCCTGGAGTTGTGGGAGGAATAATGCTATCCTTGGGCTTTATGTCAACAAGGTTGTAGCTCAGCAAAACCCCCATGGACTGGCAGTTCTGGTGGTTACAGGAAGAGGTTCCTCTACCTGCAGAAAGACTGAGGAAGAGTGATAATGACTTGTACTGTGGTTTGAGTGCTAGCTTAGCCTCAGTAGACTAGAACATCAGGTAAATTGCTAAGGTAGGTATTTGACTCCATCGCAGGCAGCATCATTAGACATGCCTGAGGCTTGGGGAAGCTCACCATCTTGAAGGGAAGGGCTTTGGGCAAGGCTCAGTGCTGTCCTGGCTTCAGGTCTAATTTAGCAGAGTCCCAATATTGGTGGCCACAGGAGTGCTTGCATCATTATACCCCCAGTTCTAGGTGGCTTAGCAGAGACAGAGAGACTCCATTTATTTTGGAGAAAGTAAGGGGAAGGAACAAGAGTCTTTGCCTGGTAATCTGGAGCATTCTTTTATTTTATTTTATTCATTTATTTTTTTATTATACTTTAAGTTCTAGGGTACATGTGCATAACGTGCAGGTTTGTTACATATGTATACTTGTGCCATGTTGGTGTGCTGTACCCATCAACTCGTCAGCACCCATCAACTCGTCAGCACCCATCAATTCATCATTTATATCAGGTATAACTCCCCAATGCAATCCCTCCCCCCTCCCCCCCCATGATAGGCCCCGGTGTGTGATGTTCCCCTTCCCGAGTCCAAGTGATCTCATTGTTCAGTTCCCACCTATGAGTGAGAACATGCGGTGTTTGGTTTTCTGTTCTTGCAATAGTTTGCTGAGAATGATGGTTCCAGCTGCATCCATGTCCCTACAAAGAGATCTTATCCAAGACCACCAAGGTGGTACCTCTATGAATCTGCAGAAACCATAGCATTATTGGGATTGAGACCTAAGTTCCTTCTTATACTTGGAAAGCTGTCCCAAGAAGGACAAGCAGACACAAACCCAGACTGTAAAGCATGCAATAAATACCTGACTCTTCAACGTCCAGACACTGATGAACATCAACAAGCATCAACACCATCCAGGAAAACATGACCTCACCAAATGAACTAAATAAGGCACTAGAAACCAATCCTGCAGAAATAGAGATATATGGACTTTGAGAGACAAAGAACTCAAAATAGTTTTTTTTTTTTTTTTTTTTAAAACTCAAAGAATTTCAGGGTAACACAAGTAAAAAATTTAGAATTGTATCTGATTAATTTAACAAAGAAACTGAAATAATTAAAAGAAAGAACCCGAAATTCTAAAGTTGAA
>NW_016877868.1:0-466 GCF_001698545.2 Rhinopithecus bieti
CTTCATGAACTCCTATATATATATGAGTTTATAGATTATATATACTATATATTATATTATATATAAACATATTTATGTCTGTGTGTGTATAAATATAAGAGTTTATATAGTGGATATATTTGAGTTTATATATGATGGATGACTGATTGGAAAGGGGAGAGAGGGATTTTTTCAGAGATGATGAAAATTTCCAGTATCTATTTTGTATAATGGCTACATATTTGTCAAAACTCATCAAACTGAACACTTAAGATCTGTACACTTTACTGTATGTATATGAGTGTATATATATGTATATATAGTAGTCTATATATACATGTATTTGTATACATAGGTAACATGTATATATTATACATGTAATATGTGTATATATTATATATGTAACGTGTATATATATGTGTGTTTGTGTGTGTATATATATATAAAACACCTCAGGTTACAAAATCAATGTACACAAATAAGTAAC
>NW_016877869.1:0-1694 GCF_001698545.2 Rhinopithecus bieti
GAAACATTTCAATTGAAGAAGATATACAGATGGAGATAAAGGCATGAAAAAGAGGAATCAACATCATTAGCCAGTAGGAAAATGCAAATTAAAATCACAATAGTGTTTTGATTCAAGATAGATGACTAGATGCAGCTAGTGGGCACCTCTTGCATGGAGAGGAATCAATATAGTGAGTAAATATTCACACTTAGAATTGATTATCTAAGGGAGAACACTGGAATTCACCAGGGAAAGCAATGAGAATTATAGAAAGCAAAGGAGAGTGAAACCAGGCAAACTGCTGAGCTGGGATTGATATGGAGTCAGGCGAGGTTCCCTGACATTGAGAAGGGGTGAATGTGGAACCCTCAATGCTCCACACTTTTGCCAGGGAGTTTTATCATTTATGATTACAGGAGAGCTTTTTGACTCTCACGGGCTTCCAGATAAACATGGGAAGCTGCCTATAGTAATTGTTTGAATTCACATAGAGTCTTATAGCTCTTGAGCCCTGAACAGCTGTTGCCCAGCACCACCCTGACAGTCCCATCTGCCTGTGTTCTGCCCTGGGGCTGCTGCTGACACTGCCACTCCTGCCACCAGTGGGCTGGGAGGGGAGTGGGGAGATCAGGCACCTTTATACCAACCAGGGACAGATACTGTAACCACTGTGGCCAGACAGAGGTGTGAGCAAGTCATGCCCCCGCACAGCTGCCTGCCTGTACATCTCCGAGTGAGAGGGGTCTGCCTTCCCTGGTGGTGAGCCTGCAGTGCAGGTACTCTTCTCCTGCCTGAGCATTCTACTGGTATCCTGACAACCAGTCCACATGTCCCTATTACAATCAGCACGTGAAGAAAATTCTTCTGGTCCAGTCCCTGATCTAGTCCCTCTAGGACAGAACATACTATTGGGGGGCCTCTCTAAGTGCCTGGAGATTGAGGGATTGCCTAGACCACTTTATCACCACTGGCACCTGATCACTCCCCCAAACATCTGAGGTCAGACTGACCCAAACAGACAACACCATCACATATGGCACCAACCCACATGTGCCAAAAGGTACAGCCTCTTTCTGTCTCTACACAAAGCAGCAGTGTTGTTGCACTGGAGAAAAGATGACCCACAAAGATACTTGCATTAGGCTCAGGAAAGAGGATTCTCCCTGAAACCATTTCCATGAAGGACTGTGATACAATCATTTCATGTGACTACTAGCTTCATTGTGGCCTGAAGATAGACTATGGTGTCTAACTGAATTAAGAGTCATGATTCCGGGGGCGGAGCAAGATGGCCGAATAGGAACAGCTCCAGTCTCCAACTCCCAGCGCGAGCGACACAGAAGACCGGTGATTTCTGCATTTTCAACTGAGGTACTGGGGTCATCTCACTAGGGAGTGCCGGACAATCGGTGCTGGTCAGCTGCTGCAGCCTGACCAGCGAGAGCTGAAGCAGGGCGAGGCATCGCCTCACCTGGAAGCACAAGGGGAAGGGAATCCGTTTTCCTAGCCAGGGGAACTGAGACACACAACACCTGGAAAATCGGGTAACTCCCACCCCAATACTGCGCTTTAAGCAGACAGGCACACCAGAAGAATATATCCCACACCTGGCCGGGAGGGTCCCACGCCCATGGAGCCTCCCTCACTGCTAACACAGCAATCTGCTGCAATCTATCCGCAAGGCAACAGCGAGGCTGGGGGAGGGGCGCCCG
>NW_016877870.1:0-292 GCF_001698545.2 Rhinopithecus bieti
GAGTAGCTGGGACTACAGGCGCCCGCCACCTCGCCCGGCTAGTTTTTTGTATTTTTAGTAGAGACGGGGTTTCACCGTGTTAGCCAGGATGGTCTCGATCTCCTGACCTTGTGATCCGCCCCTCTCGGCCTCCCAAAGTGCTGGGATTACAGGCTTGAGCCACCGCGCCCGGCCTTTCATTCGTTTTCTTAACAAACTTGCTTTCACTTTGCACTGCGGACTTGCCTTGAATTCTTTCTTGTGTAAGATCCAAGAACCCTCTCTGGGGTCTGGATTGGGACCCTTTTCCTGT
>NW_016877871.1:0-2409 GCF_001698545.2 Rhinopithecus bieti
AAGGCACAGTTTGAACACTATTCCTGTAAAACCAAAAGAGTGATATTCTGGGCATATTGAAGAATATGGCAAAAAGTGAAACGTCGTCCAATAATAAACAGAAAGAAGCACTCCAATAAACTGCTCTCTGACATGCCCATTCTTTTCACAGTGTTAAAGCTTACTCTACATTTCGCAGTTTGAAAGTCGGCCTCTGAGGGTTCTGTGAAGGGATAGTAAGTGGCAACCGGAGACCTGTGTCGAGCAACGAAATGTCTCCCATCGAAAATTGGAGAGAAGCTTTCTGCGCAACGCTTTTGTGATGTTTGTATTCATCTCAAAGGGTTAAATGGTTCTTTGGATTAAGCAGTTTGAAATCACTGTTTCTGTGGAATCTGAGAAAGGCCGTTTGGAGACACTCTTTGGAATACACTGAAAAGAAATAACCTCAGATAGAAAGCAAAGGAAGCTTTCTGTGAACCTGCTCTTTGTCACGTGAATTGCACTCACACAGTTAAACTTCTCTTTTCATTGATCAGTATCATAACACTGTTTTTGTTTAGACTGCAAAGGGATATTCAGAAGTGATTTGAGGGTTACGGTGAGAAAGGAAACTTCCTCAGATAGAAACTGGAGAGAAGCTTTCCGAGGAACTGCTTTGTGATGTGTGCATTCCACTCACAGAAATATACCTTTCTTCTCCTAGAGGATTCCGGAATGCCTTTTGGAGAAAAAACTACCAAGAGACATTGCGGAGTACAGGGACGGCTATGGTGAAAAAGGAAATATCCTCAGACAAAACTGGAGAGAAGATTTCTGTGTAACTGCTTCGTGTTAGATATATCTATTCATCTCGCATAGTTCAAACCTTTCTTATATTAAGCAGCTTGGAAACTCCGTCATACATGAATCCCCGAAAGGATATTTGGGAGCACATTCAGGCCTATGGTGAAAGAGGAGTTATCTTCAGATAAAAACTGGATAGAAACTTTCTGAGAAACTACTTGTGATGTTTGCATTCCGCTCAGGAAGTTATACCTCTTTTCTCACAAGGTAGTGTTTAAACACAGTTCCTGTGTAACCGAGAAAGTGATATTTCGGAGTGCATTGAGGACTATGTCAAATAGTGAAATATACTGAAATAAAATCGTGAAAGAAGCGTTACAAGTATCTGCTCTCTGATATGTGCATTCACTTCACAGAATTTATGCTTCCTCTATGGTGCCCAGTTTCGAAATTCTGTCTTTGAAGTATATGTGAAGTCTTTAGTGACGTCTTGAGGCTTGTGTTGAACAAGGAAACATCTTCTGATGAAACCGGCAGAGTAACATTCTGAGCAACTGCTTTGTGATGTGTGTATTCGTCTCATAGATTTAAAGCATTCTTTAGATTGAGCAGATTGAAATCACTGTTTTTGTGGAATCTTAGGAAGAACATTTGGGAACGATCCTTAGAACATGGAGAAAGAAATATCCTCTGGTAAAATCCACAAGGAAGTTTTCTGCGAAACTACTCTGTGTCGTCTTAATTCCTCTCGCTTAGTTAAGCCTCTCCTTACTGATTTGTTTTTCTGAGACCACCAGAGCATGCACAAAAGAACCAGCGACTAGGCAAGTGTAGGAGCAAAACTGCAAATTTATATTTGGTCACCTAGCTTTAGGGAAGAAGGTGAGTAGGCAGAGATCTGTCGGCCTCCGGTAAAGGAGGCCAAGATATTCGCCCCGTGGAGCTCTCGGACGGAGTTGCTAATGCAGTCCCGACGGGAGTAGGGGGCTGGGAAGTCCGCGGGAGATGCTCACTGGGAGCGGCTTTTCTCGGAGTGGGAGGGCAAGACTCGGGGCACGGGCGTGTCTGGGGCGTTCCGTAGGTGTGACCAGGTAAATCTTGGTCTCTTCGGATTGACATCACCTTGTGCATGCCTGGTTGGTCTGCACCTTCCAGGGCACCGGCTGCATTTTCGCGCGCGTGTGTAAAGTGGGTGATGAAGAACCCTGAAGTGCGCCATCTTGCCTCCATTTATCCAAACAGTCCAACCTTTTATTGATAATAATGATAAGGGGTGCCATGGTCTGTATGGCTACTTCCTGCTGTTTAGGGGCGTCTTTAAGGTAGGGGCCTATGGTTGGTATTTGGACGTATGGATGAAGAATAAAATAAGGCACAGTATTAATATAGGAATGAGGAATGGAAGCAGTTGTTGGAATATGGGCAACACCCAGGAGGAAGGTCCCGGCAAGGTTGGGGTATTAAGGTTCTGTATTTCAGTTTTTTATTTTATTGAGGGTTTGAATGTTAGTGTCTACTAGGCCTGACTCACTAACATAATAGCAGCACTCTTCTCCAAGGAAGAGACAAGTGCCTCCTTTTTCCACTGTAAGCAAGTCTAGGGCTCGCCTGTTTTGGACAGGTACTTGGGCTATTGAGGTAGTT
>NW_016877872.1:0-294 GCF_001698545.2 Rhinopithecus bieti
CCTCCTATGTGTTTTTCAAATGCATTCATCATCAGCAAAATTAATCTAATAGGCACGCCCTTTGACTCAGAACTTTCAGCTGAAGGAGTCTAGCTCCTAGAAATATTACTATCATTTCAAATGACATAATACAAAGAGTGTTCACAGCAGCAGTGTTTGTCATGACAAGGAAATGGAAACAAGATGCCTGCCAATAGAGGAATGGATTCATACATTCACACTATGACCTTGCAAAGAATGTGGTAGATCTATGTTCTGATGAGGAAAGCTGCATCTAATACCTGGCCAAGGAGG
>NW_016877873.1:0-464 GCF_001698545.2 Rhinopithecus bieti
ATAGACATAATAGGTATAATTGATATAGGTATGAAATACACACACAATAGATATAATAGATATAGACATACTAGATATAAGAGATATAGGTATGAAATATTGACATACAAGATATAATAGATATAAGTATTAAATATTGACATAATAGATATAATAGAGAGAGGTATAAAATATAGACATAACAGATATAATAGATATATGTATAAAATATAGACAAAATAGGTATAGGTATAAAATATAGACATAATAGATATAATAGATATAGGTATAAAATATAGACATAATAGATATAATAGATATAGGTATAAAATATAGACATAATAGATATAGGTATAAAATATAGACATAATAGTTATAATAGATATAGGTATAAAATATAGACATAATAGATATAGGTATAAAATATAGACATAATAGATAGATATAGGTATTAAATATAGACATAATGGATATAGGTATAAAAT
>NW_016877874.1:0-295 GCF_001698545.2 Rhinopithecus bieti
CCTGCTATGTGTTTTTCAAATGCGTTCATCATCAGCAAAATTAATCTAATAGGCATACACTTTGACCCAGAACTTTCAACTGAAGGATTCTAGCTCCTAGAAATATTACTGTCATTTCAAATGACATAATACAAAGAGTGTTCACAGCAGCAGTGTTTGTCATGACAAGGAAATGGAAACAAGATGCCTGCCAATAGAGGCATGGATTCACACATTCACACTATGACCTTGCAAAGAATGTGGTAGATCTATGTTCTGATGAGGAAAGCAGCATCTAATACCTGGCCAAGGAGGT
>NW_016877875.1:0-1101 GCF_001698545.2 Rhinopithecus bieti
CCATGCTCTGGCCTCCAGACTCATGCCAAGTAGCCTAAGGAATCTCCACTTGGAGGCAAAATAGGCATCTCAAAGTGAACATACCTCGAAAAGAGCTCTTAATCTCCCTCTACTCTGCTCCACACTTACCCAGCATCTTGCCCATTCTCACCTTCTCTCATCACGTTCCTCATGTCAGTAGGTAATAGACTCCATCCTTATAGTTATACAGTTATTAAACCACAAAACACCTTGCTTATATCCTTGGCCCCCCCCTTTTTAAAAATTATACTTTAAGTTCTGGGATACATGCGCAGAACGTGCAGGCTTGTTACATATGTATACACGTGCTATGGTGATTCGCTGCAACCATCAACTGTCATCTACATTAGGTATTTTTCCTAATGCTCTCCCTCCCTTGCTTACTACCCCCTGACAGCCCCAGTGTGTGATGTTCCCCTCCCTGTGTCCATGTGTTCTCACTGTTCAACTTCCACTTATGAGTGAGAATATGCAGTGTTTGGTTTTCTATTCCTGTGTTAGTTTGCTGAGAATGATGGTTTCCAATTTCATCTATGTGCCTGCAAAGGACATGAACACATTCTTTTTCATGGCTGCATAGTATTCCATGGTGTATATGTGCCACATTTCCTTTATTCTGTCTATCATTGATGAGCATTTGGGTTGGTTCCAAGTCTATGCTATAGTGAATAGTGCTGCAATAAACATATGTGTGCATCAAAAAGTGGGCAAAGGATATGAACAGACACTTCTTAAAAGAAGAAATTTATGCGGCCAACAAACATATGGAAAAAAGTTCATCATCACTGTGCTAGGTCCATGCCATAGACCCTGGCCAAGTGACAGAAGAAAGGAGTACTCAGACAGAAGTATACAGGGTAAGAGCAGGCTAGGGGGCTGCCAGCACTAGGGGCAGAGGAGAGTTAGCAGTCTCAATAAGCCAGAGCTGCTTGTATTTATTCAGTACTGGTATAATGTGCAAGGCCTGGAGCCAACATAATTGCTGGGTAATTAACATTATTGCTCCCCTAACAGGGGCAATCTCATGCTCAGAAGTTCAAAAGTCAGTTTCCTGGTGACATAAGTAAACAAGCCTATTTT
>NW_016877876.1:0-1693 GCF_001698545.2 Rhinopithecus bieti
AGTGGATTATCGTAAGCTTAACCAACTGGTGACTCTGATTGCAGCTGCTGTACCAGATGTGATTTCACTGCTTGAGCAAATTAACACGTCTCCTGGTATCTGGTATGCAGCCATTGACTTGACAAATGCCTTTTTCTCTGTTTCTGTTTACAAGGCCCACCAGAAGCAATTTGTCTTCAGCTCGCAAGGCCAGCAATATACCTTTACTGTCCTACCTCAGGGGTATATCAACTCCCTGGCTTTGCGTCATAATCTTATTCAGAGACCTTGATCTCTTTTTGCTTCTGCAAGATATCACAGTGGACTATTACATTGATGACATTATGCTGATTGGATCCAGTGAATAAGTAGTAGCAAACACACTGAACTTATTGGTGAGACATTTGCATGCCACAGGATGGGACTAAAATTCAGGGAACTTCTACCTCAGTAAAATTTCTAGGGGTCCAGTAGTGTGGGGCCTGTTGAGATATCCCGTCTAGGATGAAGGATAAATTGCTGTATTTGGCCCGTCCTGCAACCAAGAAAGAAGCACAATGCCCAGTGATCCTATTTGGATTTTGGAGGCAACGCATTCCTCAATTGGGTGTATCACTCTGGCCCATTTATTGAGTGACCCAAAGGCTGCCAGTTTTGAGTTGGGTCCAGAACAAGAGAAGGCCAACAGGTCCAGGCTGGTGGGCAAGCTGCTTTGCCACTTGGGCCATATGACCCAACAGATCCAGTGGTGCTTGAGGTGTCTGACAGGTAGGGATGCTGTTTGGAGCCTTTGGCAGGCCCCATAGGTGAATCACAGCAGAGCCTTCTAGGATTTTGGAACAAGGCCCTGCCATCTTCTGCAGATAACTACTCTCTTTTGAGAGACAGCTCTTGGCCTGTTACTGGGCTTTGATGGAAACTGAACATTTGACTATGGGTCATCAAGTCACCATATAACCTGAACTGCCTATCATGAACTGGGCGCCTTCTGACCCATCTAGCCATAAAGTGTGTCATGCACAGTAGCTTTCTATCATCAAATGGAAGTGGTATATTCGTGATCGGGCTAGAGCAGGTCATGAAGGCACAAGTAAGTTACATGAGGAATTGGCTCAAATTCCCATAGTCTCCATTTCTGCCACCCTGCCTGCTCTTCCCCAGCCTACACCAATGGCCTCAGAGGGAGTTCCCTATGATCAGTTGACAGAGGAACAGAAGATTATGCCCTGGTTCTCAGATGGGTCTGCACAATATGCAAGCACCACCCAAAAGCGGACAGCTACACTACTACAGCCCCTTTCTAGGACATCCCTGAAGGACAGCAGTGAAGAGAAATCTTCCCAGTGGGCAGAACTTCGAGCAGTGCACCTGGTTGTGCACTTTGCATGGAAGGAGAAATGGCCAGATATGCAATTATATACTGATTAATGAGCTGTAGCTAAAGGTTTGGCTGGATGGTCAGGGACTTGGAAGAAGCATGTTTGGAAAATTGGTGACAAAGAAATTTGGGGAAGAGGTATGTTGATGGACCTCTCTGAGTAGTCAAAAGTAAAGGCATTTGTATCCCATGTGAATGCTTATCAATGGGTGACCTCAGCAGACGAGGATTTTATTAATCATGTGGATAGGATGACCTATTCTGGGGATACCACTCAGCCTCTTTCTCCAACCACCTCTGTCACTGCCCAGTGGGCCCATGAACAAAGTGGCCATG
>NW_016877877.1:0-466 GCF_001698545.2 Rhinopithecus bieti
GCACAGCAAGATACAACTTTATTCTATAAACCAGGAACAAACCTAAATTAAAGTGACAAAGAAAAGTTAAAAATAAAAAGCCTAAACACAGTTATAGGAAGCAAATATAAACAAAAAGGAAACAGATATGCCAATTATATTATCAGAAAAGGTAGGCCCAAACCATTACACTGGACACAGAAGTTTACTTTATACAGCTAAATCATGTAATTAACAAGGAAACTATAGTACTGAATATTAAAGAACAAATAATATTGTGTCAATGTCTATGAAAATGAAACGTTGGTAGATTCAGAATTAGAATATACTGAAAGGAAAGTTTAATTAATATCTCCCAGTCCTTGGGAAAGTGAAACAAAAAGTATTAGTGTAGAGCAAAATCTAAATAACATATACAAAATTTGATATTATATAGATTTATATATCAAAATTTGTATTCTGGATCTAGAGAATATGACCTCTTTTC
>NW_016877878.1:0-1684 GCF_001698545.2 Rhinopithecus bieti
ATCTTAGCTTGCTGGGCTCCGTGGGGTTGGGATCCTCTGAGTTAGACCACTTGGCTCCCTGGCTTTAGCCCCCTTTCCAGAGGAGTGAACGGTTCTGTCTCGCTGGCATTCCAGGCGCCACTGAGGTATGAAAAAAAACTCCTGCATTTAGCTCAGTGTCTGCCCAAACAGCTGCCCAGTTTTGTGCTTTAAACCCTTGGCCCTGGTGCTGTAGCCACCCGAGGGAATCTCCTGGTCCTGTAGGCACCCGAGGGAATCTCCTGGTCTGTGGGTTCCTGATTTGTTTTTCTAAGACCACCAGAGTGGGTACAAAAGAACCAGCGACTAGGCAAGGGTAGGAGCAAAACTGCAAGTTTATTTTGGTCACCTAAGGTGTGGGGAAGAGGTCTGTCGGCCTCCGGCAAAGAAGGCCGACAGAGCCCCCCGGTGGGGCTCTCGGACGGAGTTCCTGCAGTCCTGACATCCCGACAGGAGTGGAGGACTGAGGAAGGCCGCGCGTGGCGTGCCTCCGGAGTGGCTTTTCTAGGAGTGGGAGGGCAATAGGCGGGGCACAGGCGTGTCAGGGGCGTTCCGCAGGTGCAACCAGGTAAATCTTGGTCTCTTCAGATTGACGTCACCTGGCGCATGCCCAGTTGGTCTGCACCTTCCCGGGCACCGGCTGCATTTTCGCGCGCACGGGAAAAGTTGGTTAAGAAGAACCCGGAAGTGCACCATCTTGCCTCCATTCATCCAAACAGTTCCGAAGACCATGGGAAAAGTGTAGTATCGGGGCTGGAATACACCCTTCCTCATGGCACAGTCCCTCACGGCTTCCCTTGGCTAGGGGAGGGAGTTCCCCAACTCCTTGCACTTCCCAGGTGAGGCAATGCCCCACCCTGCTTTGGCTCACCCTCCGTGGGCTGCACCCACTCTAACCAGTCCCAATGAGATGAGCTAGGGACCTCAGTTTGAAATGCAGAAATCACCTGCCTTCTGCATTGATCTTACTGGGAACTGCATACTGGAGCTGTTCCTACTCGACCATCTTACCAGCCACTGTGAGAGTATTATTAATGTGTTTGATTTACTTATTCTTATTGCGTCTCCTTTATGGGGCTTGCAAAATTCAACCCAATTAGGAAGAGATTTACAATCTCAGCCCAAGAGTTAGGATGATTCTTCAAGTTCATACATTTTCTTACAGCCCACAGCATCACTTATTTTTTTTATTCCAGTTTTTACCATTTCAATTTCTTTCTTTCTTTTTTTTTTTAATTTTTTCCATTTTAATTTTTTTTTTTTTTTTTTTTTTTTTTTTTTTTGAGACAGTGTCTCACTCTTTTTCCCGTGCTGGAGTGCAGTGGTGCTGTCTTGGTTCACTGCAACCTCTGCCTCCCCAGTTCAAGCGATTCTTCTGCCCTCAGCCTTCTGAGTAGCTGGAACTACAGGCGCGCACCACCACACTGGCTAATTTTTGTATTTTTAGTAGAGTCGGGCTTTCACTATGTTGGCCAAGTTGGCCTTAAAATCCTGACCTCAGGTGATCCGCTCATCTTGGCCTTCCAAAGTGCTGGGATTACAGTCATGAGCCACCTGTGTGCCACCTGAAACTGAAACAATTCTTTTTTTTTTTTTGCGATGGAGTCTCACTCTGTTGCCCAGGCTGGAGTGCAGTGGTGCTATCTTGGCTCACTACAAGCTACAA
>NW_016877879.1:0-990 GCF_001698545.2 Rhinopithecus bieti
CTTATCTGCAATTATATAAAAGAAAACATGAGAATCAGATTCTGTTGTGTGCTTCACACAGATCTGTTATTCTCTGGACAATGATAAAAAACCAGAAGGCAGTACAGTGATTGAGTCATAGGTCAAAATACCCAAAGACTAGCACAGAGGATAGCTACAGAAAAACAAAACCTCTATTCACAGAATTAACCTTTAAATTTAATTTTATATGCAAATGCACAATGCTTCATCCAAGGAGGAAAACTGGTATTTTGGAAAATGCCTCAGTATTCCAGTTGATAATGGATGCTGTCATTTAGAAGCAGCACAACGTGCCAAGTAACAGTTGGGAAGACACTCCTACTGAATTCCAGCCCCACAGAGAGAATAGTGTACAGTGTACATAATGTGCATTTCCAGGTTTTCAAATCAAAATTAATTGAGAAGAATCAGGAAAGCAAGATTGCTGTGGAAGACAAAAAAAGTGGGTCTTACCTGGACATCACCATCATCATCATCATCACCATCTTTATCATCATCTTCATCTTTGCATTGTGGTGAACATCTTAAGAACAGGCCATCCTCAGGATGAGCTGGAAGGACACAGAGGAAAGATCAGTGCACCGGTGGTTGGTGACTGTGAGTCAGTTAGGGAGCTTTGCTGGATGTGGTGTATGAAGGTGGTTCATTAACAAGCATGGACTGAGTTGATGCTGGGCTATTCCCCTGAGAGGAAGAGGGATGGCACAGGAGGGGAGCAGGAAACACGTGAGACATGGAGGTCTTGGCCTTGTACTAGAGGCATCAGGCAGCAACACAAAACAGTCAACCCAAAATGGAAATAAATGCACACTGAGGTGTTAATGGAAGAGTGCCTTCCTCCTTCTCAAATGTTTTGAAAGTCTACAAAACAAATGGCATTTTCTTAACGTATTCAAGACCATGTCAGTACACTAGGATCTAATTATGTTGGTGCCACATTAACATCTGTCTCAAAGGATTTATTACTTC
>NW_016877880.1:0-2408 GCF_001698545.2 Rhinopithecus bieti
AAAAAAAAAAGAACCTCCTAGCAATACACAAACTATCAAAACAGACTCAAGAAGAACTATAAAATATGAATGCATCTATAGATGATAAAAAGATTAAGACTGTCTGAACATTTCTGTCCCTCCCAAAATTCATGTAAAAATCCTAAACCTCCACGTAATGTACTAGGAGGTAGCATCTGTGAAAGTAAGTAGATAATGAAGAAGAAGTTCTCATGAGTGAAATTAGTGTCTGCTATGGTTTACATGTGTTCCCCATAAAAGCATGTGTTGGAAACTTAATACCCAATGCACAATGTTGGTAAGTGGGGTCTAATGAGAGGTAATTAGGCCAAGAGTGTGAAGTGAATGGGTTAATGTCATTTTCACGGGTGTGGGTACATTACTGCACAAGCAGTTCCTTATGAAAGGACAAGTTCAGTTCTTTTTTTGTCCCTTTGCTCTTTTCTCTTGCACTCCTTGCCCTTCTGCCATGAGATGATACAGCAAGAAGTCCCTTCCCAGATGCTCGCCCCTCAATCTTGGACTTTCCAGCTTCTAGAGCCATAAACCAATAAATTTCTGTTTACTACAAATTATTCAGTCTGTGATATTCTGTTATATAATAGCACAAAACAGACTAAAACAGTTCCCTTATATAAGAGGCCCCAAAACCTGTTTTGTTGTGTTTTTTTCCCATAATGTCAGTACATAGCAAGAAGGCACCACAAATGGGCCCTTGCCAGACACTGAATTTGCTCGTGCCTGATCTTGTACTTCTCAACCTTCAAAATTGTGAGAAATAAGTTTGTGATGTTTATAAGCAACCTAGTCTATGGTATTTTATTATAGCAGCCTGAATTTATTAAGATAAAGAATGAATGAGCATTTTCAAACTTCTCATAAAAATATCACCAGAAAAGAAAACTAAAGATCAATATCTCTTATCAATCATTAATAAAACACTAGCAAACTAAATCTAGAAAAATATAAAAAGGATTGATATCATTACCAATGGAATTTATTCTAGGTATACAAGGCTGTTTGAAAATGAATTAGTATACCACATTCATAGGATAAAGGAGAAAAAAAATCAAATGGTCATTGCAACAGATGCATAAAAAGTATCCGTCAAAATCAAACCCCCTCAAAAAACTAGGAATGTAAAAGTACTCTCTTAACCTGATAAACAGTTTCTATTAAAAAACCCACAACTCTAGAACAAGAAATACCATTTGACCCAGCCATCCCATTACTGGGTATATACACAAGGATTATAAATCATACTGCTATAAAGACACAGGCCCACGTATGTTTATTGCGGCACTATTCACAATAGCAAAGACGTGGAACCAACCCAAATGTCCATCAATGACAGACTGGATTAAGAAAATGTGGCACATATACACCATGGAATACTATGCAGCCATTAAAAGGATGAGTTCACGTCCTTTGTAGGGACATGGATGCAGCTGGAAATGATCATTCTCAGCAAACTATCACAAGAACAGAAAACCAAACACCACGTGTTCTCACTCATAGGTCGGAAATGAACAATGAGATCACCTGGACACAGGAAGGGGAACATCACACACCAGGGCCTGTTGTGGGTGGGAGTACGGGGGAGGGATAGCATTAGGAGATATACCTAATGTAAATGACGAGTAAATGGGTGCAGAACACCAACATGGCACATGTATCCATATGTAACAAACCTGCACGTTGTGCACATGTACCCTAAAACATAAAGTATAATTAAAAAAAAGAAGCCCACAACTAATATCACACTTAAAAGTGAAAGATGGCTATTTTTCCCTTAATATAACAAACAAGATAAGGATGTCGGTTCTTATCACTTGAATTAAACATGGTACTGAAGGTCCCAACCAGGACAATTATGCAAGAATACAGAAATAAAAGACATTCATAGTAGAAAGGAGAAAATGAAATGATCTCTATTTGCAAATAACATGATACTGTACCAGAATCTCTGGGACACATTTAAAGCAGTGTGTAGAGGGAAATTTATAGCACTAAATGCCCACAAGAGAAAGCAGGAAAGATCTAAAATTGACACTCTAACATCACAATTAAAAGAACTAGAGAGGCAAGAGCAAACACATTCAAAAGCTAGCAGAAGGCAAGAAATAACTAAGATCAGAGCAGAACTGAAGGAGATAGAGACACAAAAAACCCTCGAAAAAATCAATGAATCCAGGAGCTGGTTTTTTGAAAAGATCAACAAAATTGATAGACCACTAGCAAGACTAATAAAGAAGAAAAGAGAAAAGAATCAAATAGATGCAATAAAAAATGATAAAGGGGATATCACCACCGACCCCACAGAAATACAAACTACCATCAGAGAATACTGTAAACACCTCCACGCAAATAAACACGAAAACCTAGAAGAAAAGGATAATTTCCTAGAC
>NW_016877881.1:0-4289 GCF_001698545.2 Rhinopithecus bieti
TTCTTTTGAGAAGTGTCTGTTCATATCCTTTGCCCAGTTTTGATGAGGCTGTTTTTTTTCTTGTATATTTGTTTGAGTTCTTTATAGGTTCTGGATATTAGCCCTTTGTCAGATGAGTAGATTGCAAAATTTTCTCCCATTCTATAGGTTGCCTGTTCACTCTGATGGTAGTTTCTTTTGCTGTGCAGAAGCTCTTTAGTTTAATTAGATCCCATTTGTCAATTTTGGCTTTTGTTGCTGTTGCTTTTGGTGTATTAGACATGAAGTCCTTGCCCATGCCTATGTCCTGAATGGTATTACCTAGGTTTTCTTCTAGATTTAGCCATTCTAGTGTCTACATATATCAAAATATCACTCTCTACTCATAAATATATAAAATATTTGTTAATTAAAAGTTTACCAGGGCCCCTCCATCCCCAAAACCACCAGTGTAAAAGGCTGTGCATATCTCATTTTTTATCTTGTTGACACAAATAAAGGCTCCATTTATAGGCTCAATACATTTCAAACATAACTCTTTTGATTTAGCTCTTTAATGTTTAACAACAGCAAAATCCCTGGAAGAATGTGCATAATAAGCTATTAACAATTTATAGTAAAATAATTTATAATATCACTCTTCGATGTCATTCTTTTCAAAATAGGCAACACTTTTGTAGAGGAAACTTCTTTGAGAGAACTACCACCAAAATTTGACTTTATTTACCCCTTGAAAATACAGAGAAAGGTGGAGAGAGTGCAAAAGTTTGTATATTTACTAAGCTACATCTTTTGTAGATCTGCCATGAGATCAAAGTTTCCTTTTAAAACTCATTTATTTACCTCCCATTCTGTTGGCTACCAACAGCCATATCTACAACAAACATTTATCACATAACTGCAGGTAGATCAGCAGAGAAGCCAAATAATACGTACTGCTGCCATTCTCTGCTACCCAAAATCACGACAAAATTTGAAACATCAAAGTAACAGGAAAACGTGATTACATTTATTCATACGTTGTATGTCCTAGGATATGTCAACTATATGGAGCATAAAGTTTGAAGAAAATATACTTTCATAGAAAGAATGAAAAAAATAATAATTACCTCTTCCTCAAGTTGGCCATCACGCAAGGTAGGTGGTATCCCTGGATGCTTGGCTATCAACAATTCCATCAAGTTATGGGTAGCATGAAGTCTCTACAAACACATCAAAGGCAATAATAATGACAGTCAATGAAGAAGACTCTGAAGAGAACCTAATATTTATATGGCACACAAAACACTAACACCACATTAAGATCATATCACTGAATACTTTTCCTATAAAACAATCTGAGTACTACTACTTTGTTTTCTTTACTCAAGAGCAGGGTGTTAAGGTCTAGGACCTACCTGCCTTTTGTAACCTTTATCCATGCAGAATATAAGATTTATATTTAATTTTCCTCTCCCTCCACTTTTCATACGTTCCTCTAAATATCCACTCTGGTACTTGTGAACATGTTAGTCAGTCCCACGGTCAATATTCCGAATGGTAATGACATCTTACCTGGGACTCAAACCTAAACTTGCCAAAAGTAATAAACCCATGCTCACTTCCTATTTAGCTACAGAGCCTTGTTTATATGAGTCAATGACAGATCCAAGGGAAGTGTTATAATTAATATATCCAAATCTCCCTAATGACCTCTAAAATTATCATTAGATAGGTTTTATTGCTTAGTTCCTTTTCTTTTAATGAAAACCATGTGAATATGTTGATATTCATATGCAAAAGTGATAAAACTGACCTACTCTTGGAAGTACAAGTACTCTGAGCTATTTTAAATGTAGCTTATATAGACTTACCTTGTCAGGCTTGTGCCCAAAACGTCCCTGAATGGAATAGAATAGTAGTGATTCTCAAATAGTGTACACACAAATCACCTAAAATGCTTATTGAGAAGACTGAATCCCAAGTTTCATCCAGTGATTATGACTGTTTGTTACCATTTATCCTCTTAAACGTTCAGAAAATTATTTTGTTAAAAAAACAAACAGAATACATATGAAACTGTTTAGTCTTTACTTACTTGAAGTGAATCAGTTTTGAGTTTTCCTTTGTGTTCCTCCGAGGAGCGCAACACTTCTCTGTACAATTCTGCTGCCAAGGCATACTCACCTAAAGAATTAAAATGTATTTAAAGTATGAGAGTCACATATTTAGCTCCCAATGTCATCTAGTTGTCCATTATCTAAGAATACTGTAAAATAAAATGTAATGATTATAACTATTTTAATAAAGAAATCTGACTTGGTATTAATACGATTGCCCAAGTTTTAAAAAAGGCTGAGTACAGTTCCTTTTTTAATTCCATGGAATATAATGTTCTTATATTACATTTGAAATATATAAAATTATACTGAAATATGTTTATAATCAAACCTGTCTGTAATGTTTTGAGACTATGCTACTGGATAAACTTTTAATTTAGACAAAAAAATCTCCTCTTGCTGAAGTTAAAGGGTGTCAATCACTAGTCATTATGATGTTTGAAATTAAGGAAAACTTAAGGTAATTATAAACTATTTATAAAAAAATTTAAGACACTCCGACCAACCTACACATAATGATCAGAAAATATACTATTCTTGGTAGCTATTATTGTTCTTGGTATTAGGCCAAATAATTTGCAATTAAAACTTCATGTCAGAAACTTAGGGATCTCACCTCTACTTCTGGTCACACAAATCAGTTAGTCTGAGATGTACGCTGTTTTTTACTATTAATAATTAGCACCTCATTCAAATAAAGCAATTCAAAAGTATCGATTAAAGCACAGGCTGGCAAAGTATGGCCCACGGGTCATTTCTACCCTCTGCCTATCTGTTGGGCCCACCAGCTTAGAATGAATTTTACATTTTAATAGTTGAAAATATTTAAAAAAAAATTCGTGACATGTGAAAATTAAATTTCAAGGTCCATAAATAGTTTTATTAGAACCCAGCTCTGTTCATTTGTTTTGTACTGCCTGTGGCTGCTGTTGTACTACAACAGTCAAGCTGATAGTTGTGCAGAGATCTTATGGCTTGCAATGCCTATGTATTATCTACTTCTTTACATAGGAAGTTTGACGATACCTCAATAAAATAAGAGATGAACATTTTAATGGCTTGAATAATAGAATCTTAATTGCTGCTTGGAAAATAAAAAAACAGGTAAATTATAAACACTATTAAAGCAAAATCTAACAGTGGCAAAACCATGCAATCAAATACCAAAAAACGGTACACAGATGTTCTAGCTCTTATTTGCTGAGCAAGTTTTTTTCCTAAGTATCACACATACTCCTTTTAAAAAAAACTTCAAGTTGGTTTGATGAATATCATGTAATTAGGACCATGTTCATAGTTACAATGAGATATATGTATATGCAAACCTTTGTAAATTTTGAAGTCGTGTCTTCTTTTAGCTCATATATAAGTTTATACACATATCTTAATTTTGTTAAAACATACATAACATTTACCATCTCAGCCCTTTCTAAAGTGTGTAGTTCAGTGGCATTATGCATATTCAGTGTTGTGCAAAATACCTAATTTAAAAGAAATTTTGGAATAGCTCTTATACTACTGCTTTACATCTAGTTCTATTAGTTAGCTAATACAAAGCTTTCTAAAACACACATTATCAAACAACTGTAGTCAGCCAATTTCTATTCCCTTTAAATAAGCGAGAAGATTATTTTCACAATAATAAAGTTACATTATAACGCAGGCATTAACATTCAATTATCTTCACGGTGAGTTCTTTTTTAGTTAAGAGTCTTGATTAAAGCTTTTCAAAGGACATTATGAATTCTATCAGTGTTTATACTATCATTTATAGAGAATAATTCATTTAACAATTTTCTCTTCATAATTACCATACCTTTTAAAGAAGGTATAGTGATTGGACTATAGTGTGAAGCAGCTGAATTTGACCTATTCACTATAATACCTGGTTTTTCACGTTTATTTTAAAAAAGACATGCTTTCTGAGGAAGACAAAAAAATACCCATATTCAAAGTTACAAAGGTTTAAGTCAAATTTGGAAATACCCATTCTTAGCCACTTGATGGCGCTAACATTTCTGAGTAAACTGTAGTGGATTTGATATTGTCAAGTTAATTTTCTCCAAAAATCATCTGCAGAAAACACGATGTTCAAAATTGGAATAATAAAATGTGTTTAATACCAGTCAAGGAGAATCTCAGAATATGAATTAATGTATCACATGTATTTATTTACATATAATATAAGCAAATATTTTTAGAGTTTGAAAT
>NW_016877882.1:0-1114 GCF_001698545.2 Rhinopithecus bieti
GGTCTCTTGGTAGCTTTTCTCCAAAAGGGATTCCACAATCCTCTAGCAGAAGAAAGGTGAGTGGAATGCACACGTTATTCTGTGAGTGGAATGCACATGTCATTCTGTTAGTGGAATGCACACGTCATTCTGTGAGTGGAATTCGGTGAGTGGAATGCACATGTCACAAAACAGCTCCTCAGAAAGCTTTTCTCCAGTTTCTATCTGAAGACGTTTCCTTTCTCGCAGTAAGCCTCAAAACGCTCCTGAATATCCCTTCGAAACTAAACAAAAACAGTGTTATGATACTGGTCAATGAAAAAAGAAGCTTAACTGTGTGAGTGGAATTCATCTAACACAGAGCAGTCTGACAGAAAGCTTCCTTCTGGTTTCTCTCTGAGGTTATTTCTTTTTCAGGATATTTTAACGAGTGTTTCCAAATGTCCTTTCTCAGATTCTACAGAAACAGTGATTTCAAACTACTCAATCCAAAGAATGATTTTACTGTATGAGATGAACACACACTTCACAAAAAGTTGCGCAGAAAGCTTCTCTCAAATATTCGATGGAAGACATTTCCTTGCTCGACATAGGCCTCCGGTTGCCACTTACTATCCCTTCGCAGAACTCTCAAAGGCCGACTTACAAACTGGGAAAAGTAGACTAAGTTTTAACCCTGTGTAAAAATGCACATGTCAGAGAGCAGTTTCTTTGAGTGCTTCCTTTTGTTTTTTATTGAACATTTCAATTTTGCCATAGTCTTCAATGTGCTCCGAATATCACTCTTGGTTTTACAGGAACAGTGTTCAAATTGTGCCTTATGAGAAGAAAGTTATAACTCCCTGAGTGGAATGCACACATCACCAAGCAGTTTCTCAGAAAGCTTCTCTCCCATTTTGATCTGACTATATTTCCTATTTCACTATAGGCCCAAATGTGATCCTAAATATACTTTCGCAGATCCATCCATGACGGAGTCTCCAAGCTATGTAATGTAAAGAAAGCTTGATTTATGTGAGATGTAGAAACATAGCAAAAACAGATTCACAGAAAGCTTCTTTCCCGTTTTTTTCTGAAGATATTTCGTATTTCACCATAGTCCTCAAAGTGCTCCTGAAGGTCCCTTCGTGGATCC
>NW_016877883.1:0-1115 GCF_001698545.2 Rhinopithecus bieti
TGTGAGCGGAATTCATGTGACAAAGTGCGGTTTCTCAGAAACCTTCCTTCTGGTTTCTCTCTGAGCTTATTTCTTTTTCAGGATATTCTAGAGAGCGTTTCCAAATGTCCTTTCTCAGATTCCACAGAAACAGTGATTTCAAACTGCTCAATCCAAAGAATGATTTAACTCTATGAGATCAAAACACACATCACAAAAGAGTTGTGCAGAAAGCGTCTCTCCAATTTTCAATTGAAGACATTTCCTTGCTCGACACAGGCCTCCGATTGCCACTTACTATCCCTTCGCAGAACCCTCAGAGACCGACATTAAAACGGGGAAATGTAGAGTAAGTTTTAAGCCTGTGAAGAGAATGGACATGTCAGAGAGCAGTTTCTTCGAGTGCTTTTTTCTGTTTTTTATTGGACGACATTTAACTTTTTGCCTTAGTCTTCAATGTGCTCTGAATATCACTCTTTTCGTTTTACAGCAACAGTGTTCAAATTGTGCCTTATGAGAAGAAAGTTATAGCTCCCTGAGTGGAATGCACACATCACCAAGCAGCTCCACAGAAAGCTTCTCTCCAGATTCTGTCTAAAGAAGTTACCTTCCTCACAGTAAGCCTCAAAGCTCTCCAGAATATCCCTTCGCAGACTAAACCTTAGCTGTCTGAGTGGAATTCACATGACACAGGGCAGTTTCACAGAAAGCTTCCTCCTGGTTTCTCTCAGAGGTTATTTCTTTTTCAGAATATTCTAAAGAGCGTTTCCAAATGAGCCAGCACTATACTCCCGAATGTCTCTTGGTAGCTTTTTCTTCAAAAGGGATTCTGGATTCAGTAAACAATTTCTCAGAAGGCTTCTTTCCAGTTTTTACCTGAGGATATTTCCTTATTCACCATAGCCGTCAATGAGCTCCCAAATATCACTTTGCAGAGTACACGAAAACAGTTTTAGCACACTGCTACAAGAAGAGAAATTTGAATCTCTGTGTGATAAATTCACATATCAGAAGGCAATTACTCCGAAAGCTTCTTTCTGATTTTTACCTGACAATATTTCCGTTTTCACCATAGGCCTCAATGCGCTCCCAAATATCACTTTGAAGATTCCACAACAGTGTTAGCAAACTGCTTT
>NW_016877884.1:0-1115 GCF_001698545.2 Rhinopithecus bieti
TGGGTTCCAGTCAGAATCAAATATGATGCAGGTATCAGCAGCTGTGAGATTGATCCCCAGGCCTCCCGCTCTGGTGCACAGAAGAAAGACAAAGCGGTCTGAATCTGGCTTACAGAACCGGTCGATGGCTGCCTGGCGCAGGTTTCCCCATACTCGCCCATCAATTCGCTCATAGGTGTATCTGAGAGGACCCAAATGAACGAAAGCCCAGGTGTTAATCATGACTTCAGTGGAGAACAGCACAAAATGCAGGAAGCTGTTGACTGATGGCCTTAAATCCCTCACTTCTAAATTTGGACTAAATGACAGCAGTCTAGAAGGAATCCCGCCCCCTACATATGCAGCAGGGCAGACACTTAAAACTGTATTGCAAAATGTCCCCCTCTCAAAACAAAACAAAAAACCAAAACAAAGCAAAAAAACCCAGCTGTAAACTAAGGACTGGAAGAATTAAATCATAAAATACTGATCCCCATAGCCCAAGCAACTTACTCTCTCAAGTATTTCCCAGTTTATACTCATACTAAATCTAATCATAAGACCAGGAAAAACAAATAAAAGCCTTTCCCATCTACTTTGAGTAGTACTCATAAAAAGGACTGAGTTCTCATCAGTTTCCAGCTACTTTAGGGTAAACCAGAAATGGTAAGATTACACTGTGAGGCAGTCCTTTTATGCCATTTCTAGCCTACCAAGCTCCTCAAAGCTTTGGAGGTACATAGCAAAACCTTCAAGTTTATAGCTGAAACCAAGGTCTTCTGGGCAGTATATTGCCAAGTATAAATCACAGGAAAGGAAAGGTTTTTGAGGTGTTGTGTGTGGGATGGGGTGAAGGAACTGATGAATAGTAAGAGGAAAATAAAGTAAGAAAGTAAAGCTGAATATCATTGAGAAGATATACACTTGTGTGGAAAATCAAGAAACAGGGGTGGAGTGTATGGTAGAGGTAAGGGTAAAAGGAAAGAGAATAAGAAATGAAACTCTTAAGGGAACATATTACTCATGTCCATCTAGAGGGAAAACAGAAGGGACCTTTATGTTGGAGATCATGGGATTAACACAGAAGATCTGGACAGCTGCTGGGCATCTTATTCTTTTCTTATTTACCCCTGACA
>NW_016877885.1:0-1506 GCF_001698545.2 Rhinopithecus bieti
TCCCTGAATAAACCAATAACAGGTTCTGAAATTGAGGCAATAATAAATAGCCTACCCACCAAAACAGTCCAGGACCAGACGGATTCACAGCCAAATTCTACCAGAGGTACAAAGAAGAGCTGGTACCATTCCTTCTGAAACTATTCCAATCAATAGAGAAATTGGGAATCCTCCCTAACTCATTTTATGAGGCCAGCATCATCCTGATACCAAAGCCTGGCAGAGACGTAACAAAAAAAGAGAATTTTAGACCAATATCCCTGATGAGCATTGATGCAAAATCCTCAATAAAATAATGGCAAACCGAATCCAGCAGCACATCAAACAGCTTATCCACCATGATCAAGTTGGCTTCATCCCTGGGATGCAAGGCTGGTTCAACATATGCAAATCAATAAACGTAATCCATCATATAAACAGAATCAAACACAAAAACCATATGATTATCTCAATAGATGCAGAAAAGGCCTCTGACAAAAGTGAACAGCGCTTCATACTAAAAACTCTCAATAAACTAGGTATTGATGGGATGTATCTCAAAATAATAAGAGCTATTTATGCAAACCCATAGCCAATATCATACTGAATGGGCAAAAACTGGAAACATTCCCCTCCATCCTTTTTTTTTTTGAGATGGAGTCTTGCTCTGTCACCCAGGCTGGAGTGCAGTGGCATGATCTTGGCTCACTGCAAGCTCTGCCTCCTGGGTTCATGCCATTCTTCTGTCTCAGCCTCCTGAGTAGCTAGGAGGGACTACAAGTGCCCACCACCACACCTGGCTAATTGTTTCTTTTTTTTTTTTTTTTTAGTAGAGACCGGGTTTCACCGTGTTAGCCAGGATGGTCTTGATCTCCTGACCTCGTGATCCATCTGCCTTGGCCTCCCAAAGTGCTGGGATTACACGCATGGGCCACCGCACCTGGCCAGGAAGCATTCCCTTTGAAAACTGGCACAAGACAGGGATGCCCTCTCTCACCACTCCTATTCAACATAGTGTCAGAAGTTCTGGCCAGGGCAATCAGGTAGGAGACAGAAATAAAGGGTATTCAACTAGGAAAAGAGGAAGCCAAATTGTCCCTGTTTGTAGATGACATGATTGTATATTTAGAAAACCCCATCGCCTCAGCCCAAAATCTGCTTAAGCTGATAAGCAACTTCAGCAAAGTCTCAGGATACAAAATCAATGTGGAAAAATCACAAGCATTCTTATACACCAGTAACAGACAAACAGAGAGCCAAATCATGAATGAACTTCCATTCACAATTGCTTCAAAGAGAATAAAATACCTAGGAATCCAACTTACAAGGGATGTGAAGGACCTCTTCAAGGAGAACTACAAACCACCGCTCAGTGAAATAAAAGAGGACACAAACAAATGGAAGAACATTCCATGCTCACGGATAGGAAGAATCAGTATTGTGAAAATGGCCATACTGCCCAAGGTAATTAATAGATTCAATGCCATCCCCATCAAGCTACCAAAGACTTTCTTCACAGAATTGGAA
>NW_016877886.1:0-2036 GCF_001698545.2 Rhinopithecus bieti
GAAATGAAACTTTAAAAAGAAGGGCAATATAGATTTTGAACTGGTACTGTATTTTTTTTTCATTATACATCTCCTTCCTACTTCTTTGAGGTTAAAATGATCCTTCCTTTATGATACAAAGGCCTACATTTATTGTTTCCTAGCCCATCCTCCTTCTAATGCTTCACCCTTTTAAATCTTGTCTCTGATTATGAACTACAGGTTTCAGCCTCATCTAAATTTCAAGTCTACTAACTTGGGCTTTCCTGCTTGTCATTTTGGATCAGCCCTGTAGGTGCACGTTTTGTTCATCTCATGTCCCTTGATTGTTTTTCTCTGGTGGAAGAAAAGTAATATTTCAAATTAAATCAGTAGCTCTGTTAGCAAATGTCATTGAAAATTTCCTGGGTCAATTAGTAGCTGCTTCTTGTTTCACAATTTGGTCATTTTAGTGACTCAAGGTTATTGCTGATCATCTATGAGAACTTAGTTTCTTGGGCTGTGTCTGTACTATTTTCCAGTGACTTCATGAAACATTTTAAATGTAAAACTCTGATTACCTGTTGGGTACATGTCATGCCAAGTATTCTTATGAGCAACACATGAACTGTCAATAACTTAGGCAAAATGTGCTGACAAAGTCTGACATTTTTACCTTTAAATTGTGTTTAGATATCGAAACAACTTCAAATGTAGATCTAATTTATTTGCCTGTTTTTAGTTCATAGTAGAAAGGTCACAGTGGCCCTCAATTGCTGGTTTACTTGAATAACTTCCCTATTAAGCTGTGAATGAGCTGGGGCAGGCCACTGTCATCTGCCTTGACTTATCTCAGTATTTCCAGCCCCTGGCACAGTGCCTGGCACAGAGAAGCCACTCAGCAATGCCAGTTAAATGAGCAATCTCACGGTGGCCACCCGTATCACACTTTGCCCACTTGTGACCAAGTTCTTGGCATGAGGAGACAGCAAAGATAGGGAGATGTGAGCCAAGTTCATCTAAATGATTCTCTTGGGTCTGCAGACTTACTCAAGGGAAAGTACTATAATCGGCATCAAAGAATGTGCCTAGAATTCTCACGCTGTTTATGACTTCATTAGGAAATTGGGGATAGGCACACAGCACAGAAAAGACAAAGATGGATGTTGGTTTATTCTTACATTTCACTCAAATGTATCTGGAAAATTGCCAAAAAATGAGTCACAATTACATTCACATTTCAGGTAAATTTCTCTCCTTCAACCCTGTACTACATCATGGGGTGCTGTAGTTTCAATGTGTCCCCTAAATTTCATGTGTTGAAAACTTGATCTCCAATGCAGCAGTGTTGAAAAGTAAGACCGTTAGGGGGTGATTTGGTTATGAGGGCTCATTCATCCATTCATGGCTTAATGGGTTATCAAGGGATGGGTTATCAAGGGAGTGGGTTAGTGATGGCAAAAGTGGGTCTGTTTTAAAAGCCAGTTTAGCCATCCTTGTGAGTCCCTTACCATGTGATATCCTGTGCTCTCTCAGGACTCTGCAGAGTCCTCACCAGCTACAAGCCTCTCACCAGATACAGCCCCTAGATGTTGAACTTCCCAGTCTTAAGAATGGTAAAAAATAGGGGGGCGGAGCAAGATGGCCGAATAGGAACAGCTCCAGTCTCCAACTCCCAGCGCGAGCGACACAGAAGACCGGTGATTTCTGCATTTTCAACTGAGGTACTGGGGTCATCTCACTGGGGAGTGCCAGACAATTGGTGCTGGTCAGCTGCTGCAGCCCGACCAGTGAGAGCTGAAGCAGAGCGAGGCATTGCCTCACCTGGGAAGCACAAGTGGGAAGGGAATCCCTTTTCCTAGCCAGGGGAACTGAGACACACAACACCTGGAAAATCAGGTAATTCCCACCCCAATACTGCGCTTTAAGCAAACGGGCACACCAGGAGTTTATACCCACACCTGGCCGGGAGGGTCCCACACTGCTAGCACAGCAGTCTGCGATCTAACCGAAATGGCAGCAGCGAGGCTGGGGGAGGGTGCCCGCCATTGCTGAGGCTTAAGTAGGTAAAGAAAGCC
>NW_016877887.1:0-2035 GCF_001698545.2 Rhinopithecus bieti
TATCCATCTGACAAAGTACTAATATCCAGAATCTACAAAGAACTCAAACAAATTTACGAGAAAAAAAAACAACCCCATCAAAAAGTGGGCAAAGGATATGAACAGACATTTCTCAAAATAAGACATGCATACAGCCAACAGGCACATGAAAAAATGCTCGTCATCACTGGCCATCAGAGAAATGCAAATCAAAACCACAATGAAATACCATCTCACACCAGTTAGAATGGCAATCATTAAAAAGTCAGGAAACAACAGATGCTGAAGAGGATGTGGAGAAATAGGAATGCTTTTACACTGTTGGTGGGAGTGTAAATTAGTTCAAACATTGTGGAAGACAGTGTGGCGATTCCTCAAGGATCTAGAGCCAGAAATACCATTTGATCCAGCAATCCCATGACTGGGTATATACACAAGGGATTATAAATCATTCTAGTATAAAGACACATGCACACATATGTTTATTGCAGCACTGTTCACAATAGCAAAGACTTGGAACCAACCCAAATGTCCATCAATGATAGACTTGATAAAAGAAAATGCAGCACATATACACCATGGAATACCATGAAGCCATAAAAGAGGATGAGTTCATGTCCTTTGCAGGGACACGGATGAAGCTGGAAACCATCATTCTCAGCAAACTAACACAGGAACAGAAAACTAAACACTGCATGTTCTCACTCATTAGTGGGAGTTGAACAATGAGAACACATGGTCACAGGGAGGGGAGCATCACACACTGGGGCCTGTTGGGGGCTAGGGGAGGGATAGCATTAGAAGAAATACCTAATGTAGATGACGGATTGATGGGTGCAGCAAACCACCATGGCATGTGTATACCTATGTAACCAACCTGCATGTTCTGCACATGTACCCCAGAACTTAAAGTATAATAATAATAATAATAATTTTAAAAAAGAATGATACCTCCCAGGCAAATAGATCGCGACTACTTAATCCTGCTCTTGTGGCAGACATCAGTAATCAATTCAAGACACATTATCTTACTGAACCTGAAAAGGACCTTAAAATCTTTTCAACCCCACCCTCAGGGAATAATTGTGACTCGATCAAAGTGGGCACTGAGAAGAAAAGGCTGTCCCCTCTGGTCTCTCTTCACAACATCCACCATACTCCTACTGACGCCTTCACTCCAAACTCACTAAGCACTGCTCCACAGACTTTCAGAAATCTTCAGGTGATGAGGTGTCTTAGGAAACTGGTAAGGAATATACATTGCTGATAACATTATAAATCAACATGATTCTTATGGACAGGAAATAACAATGAACAAGACCCGTAAACTCAGGGATTCCATTCCTCAGAATGTAGTTAAATAAGAAAAAAAAAAAAAACTAAGCACAAAAATTACAGCATACATGGTAGTCTTTCAAACCTTGAGTTCATTCTTCTCAGAATGTTCAGAAAGACAGAGAATATGATTTGCCTACAATGTACACTACAGAACTGACTCTGTGCGTCACATCCCGTTGGGGGTCACCTGATAATTCCAGCGGCTCTTTCTGGTCTTGGAATCAGAGTTAACCTATATGACAAGGATTTTTGTGTTTATTTTTTTTATTCAGTCATCCATTTAGTTAAATGTTTAGACTTTAAGGCTTACATACTTCTTTTTGTTTGTTTTGGTTTGGGGTTTTGTTTGTTTGTTTGTTTGTTTTGATACAAGATCTCACTCTGTCACCCAGGCTGGAGTACAGTGGCACAATATTGGCTCACTGCAACCTGCTCCTTCCAGGCTCAAGCAATCCTCCTGTCTCAGCCTCCCAAGTAGCTAAGACTACAGGTGCATACCACCATGCTAGGCTAATTTTTAATTTTTATTTTGGTAGAGATGAGGTCTCATTATATTGCCCAGGCTGGTCTCAAACTCCTGGCCTCAAGCGATCCCCACCTCAGCCTCCCAAAATGCTGAGATTACCGGCATGAGCCAAGTGCCCAGCCACATGCTTCTAAAACGTCTTCAACGGCCGGGCACGGTGGCTCAAGCCTGTAATCCCAGCACTTTCGGAGG
>NW_016877888.1:0-270 GCF_001698545.2 Rhinopithecus bieti
CTTTGTGTGACTGGCTCATTTCAATTAGTATAATGTTCTCAAGGTTCATCTATGTTGTAGCATGTGACAGGACTTCTTTCTTTTTTAAGGCTGATAATATTATAATATTCCCTGGCATGGATAGACCACATTGATTTATGTATTTATTTATTTATTTAGACAATCTCACTCCGTTGCCCAGGCTGGAGTGCAGTGGCATGATCATGGCTCACTGCAGTCTGAACCTCCCATTCTCAAGCGATCCTGCCGCCTCAGCCTCCTGAGTAGCTG
>NW_016877889.1:0-270 GCF_001698545.2 Rhinopithecus bieti
GTGCTCCTTATGAGAACCTAATGCCTGATGATCTGTGACCGTCTCCCATCACCCCCAGATGGGACCATGTAGTTACAGGAAAACAAGCTCAGGGCTCCCACTGATTCTATATTATGGTGAGTTGTGTAATTATTTCATATATATTACAATATATTACAGTGAAGTAATAATAGAAATAAAGCACACAATAAATGTAATGGGCTTGAATCATCTCCACATCATCCCTTCCGCTTCTCCCGGGTCGGTGGAATAGTTGTCTTCAAGATAACC